>NW_027187514.1:0-104062 GCF_041381155.1 Argopecten irradians | reverse complement strand
CATAGTTAATATTTGGATTTTACCTTTACCTAGGGGATTTTAGATGAAGTTCAGTACGGATACGTAGAATTATTTGTCTAACTCATCATGGTGACTTGACTTTCCCCTACGACTTCAACCGTATATATATTTGTGACTATTGTGTATTATCATTGGATCATGTGTAATAATTCCTCTCATCTGAAAATAAACATTCTTATCATATACTATGTGTTAATTGTGCCCCGTTACTTCCCGCATCATGACAATCTACAACATCAATTCTAACGTGACCTGCCGAACCCGACCAGGGCTACGGTCACATGAGTATTGCATTCACGTTGTGTCTTCTTGTATAGTGTAAACTCTTGCCCATTACCCGCAATCATCACACTCTTTGCCGACTTTCGACTAATAAGAAATCATGGCCACGTACTTATGTAAAATAAAGGATACATTATTTGGTTACTTGTAACAATCAAATTTCTTTCGAATTCATAAGAACGCTAACGTCAAGAAAACCTCATGTAATGCATCAGTGACAAGGGTCACGTTTAGGTTTCATTGATTTGTGTGGGATTATATGATAATAAGTTAATTATATACAATTAAAACATATTTCATGAAAGTAGATATATCCGGTATTTTGTGGGAAGTACAGTTGAAGAGATTAAACGCTGGTAGATGAGAATTGTTCGCACATTCGCAGTAATTAGGGCTATTGTGTTTACTCGTAGTGTTAGAGTTGCTTAAGGGTAATAAAGAATATGAATTAAACCTGCGAGACGTATTAATTGTTTTGACATGTCAATAGCTTGTCCAGCTCTAGGGGTAAACGGTACAGGGTTAACCACTCCCACTTAATTGTTTGTTTGACCAATGGAAATAGTTTTATGCTGTATGTTGTCAATTGCGTTTATCTTGTATAAGGAATAATGTTTTAGAAAAGTATGTTAGATTTCGGATCACAGTAGTGACCGTCTCGCGTAAAATACTGTAGTTAATGTGGACAACGTATCGTTACCATATTAGATGATTAATTTTACCTATACTGTACTTGAGGACTTTTGTATGTAATGAATAATTCCTTGATAATGTACCAGGAAAGACAGTGCTAAATTCTAGTGAATAAAAGATTCAACAAAAGACTTTCGGTGTCGTCTCCTTATTGTCATTCACCTTGTGACATTTTGGTGTGAGAACCGATTTTCTGCACTGTTTAGCTGCAGATCGATCTCAGAAAAGCCAAGCGATTGAAGAGGATATTCGAATTCCCCAAGGATTTACAGCAATGGATCAGACTCACAGGAGACATGGAGTTGTGCAATACCCTGGTGTTAAAACTTTTGTGAATGGACCTTGGGTGTAGCAACGGTGCTGATTCAGGAAATCACCCCCAGGGGGAAGTTTAGAGGAGGTTTCACGTGTCAGCATTTTCAACGACAGAGGTGCGCCCTAAACAAGAAGCTTTACCACAATTATAGGAAAATTTGGGTTAAAAGTAAAACCACACCAACAATGTACTGTGCAGACCAAGTGCACTTTAACAGCAAGGGTTTAGCGAAGTATCTCCACGACGTCAGTAGATCACTGCAACGCTACAAATGAAAAATAACGCACACAAAAAAGGGGTCTCCAAGAAAGCAGGGTCCACGATCCCGAGACATGGACAATGCGATGATATATTAGTGATACTGCTGTTATCTAAGATTCAAATTTATCTTGTATGAAATGTAAATAAATAGTTATTCACTTGAATTTATCATTATAATATCCAAATAACAAACGCTTGATAGTACATTGAGTAATATAATTTGCTTGCTTTATAGACAGGATCGGCCTTTATTTCGGCAGGATCGGACCCTTAAAACGTCTTACTCAATTTTGTGCTCTTTTTTACTTTGGCTGGGAAGATCGGACAGGATAGGACTTTGTTGTTTGTAGTTATAAAGGTACTCAAGTGAAAACAATATTTATTTACATTTTCATACAAAATAAAATGAAAGCCATCTGCTTATGGTGATTATAATGATGATAATCGTGTTCTATATCAATCGCATTTGCCTAGGTGTCGGGATCGTGGACCCTGCTTTCATGGAGACCCTTTTTTTTAAATATTATTATTATTTATCTTTGTTTTCAACAATTGCGGGATATTGTAAAAATATCCGTTAAATGGGTCGGTCTATAATTACATATGTTACGACACCAAAAAGGCAAAAATCTGTGATTTTTGTAAAAAGTTTTATTTTAGACTTTTCTTTATAATTCTCTGTTTTTGTAAATAAAAGGTCATATTTAGGTAAGAAAAAGGAATTAGAAATCAAAATGTATCGAAGAAATTATTTCAAGAATTTAGGTTAATTACACAAAGAAAGTATGGGATACAATCTTTCTCAAGATACATGTGTGTCAGCTTTATTGTATGTAATTCCTTTCCTTTGATCATTGTAATAAGATTCTACCCACGCCGTGTGTTATTAGCGTTGGCTAGTTAACAAACAAAGAATATCTACATAGCTAATTGCAACTTTAATTACTCTATGGTCACTTGAAGTAAACACCTGTTACTCCAGATTTATCTTCCCTTTGTACAAGTTATGTCACCATCATGACATTTACAAGGCACCTGTGATTTTACCTGGTCAGTTAATTATCTGACAGCCGTGTCAGGCATTAAGTATCAATTAGCGACAGTGTGATTAGATGCCAGTGCGCTGTGTCGCAGTAAACGGTATTGTCTGATTGTCTTACCTTGATCTTAGATCTGATTGGCTGACCAATCAGAATACGGAAAAAGTTCTTCGGACAGTCTGTTTAGATTTGGTTCATCGTCCAGCTCTTCACTCAGAGCTTGGACAAGGAATAAAGAACATCGGATCTAAACAGCTGTCTCATTTATATTTACAGGTAAGCAATCCTTTATTTTTACTATCTTTGTTATTTTTAAAAATCATTTATTCGTCATCAGTCATATTAGCTATTTGAAATTATATTGTTAAATGATGTTTCATTTTGATTTAAAAGTTATTTAATTTTTCAATGCTGTATATAAATTTTTCATTTGTATATTTTACGTACATGTATGTATTCTGTGTCGCAGTCTTTCTAACAAAAGAAACGAATTAACAAATGCGTATATTTGAATGTTCGGAATCTTAGCAGCATTATTATCTGCTTTACCTATAACTTAACTCTAGGGTAGACCATGTTCTGTAAGAAATCAGTTTACCTTAAAGTTATCAGTATTATCTATGCGAACCTTTGTGGTTCAGTGAAGCGTTACCTTAAATTACAACTTTTGTTAGAGTTATCTCCCTTGTGAGATCTTCCGTAAATAGAATGACTGCCGACATGTGCGAAATACATCTTTGTGTAAATCATGTTCCTCGATTCAATATCAATTTCATCATTGAGGTAACTGTATGTAATATTGATTTATGATTTTTGTCTTTTTTAATCTGAAATGTATACTTTTCTCTACTAGTTTAATCTGATCTGAATGAGCGAGTTTTAAACTACAAGTGTCATAAGTTTTTGTGTCAGTGACTAACGTCAATGATCAGTAAATTTAAGGTGTAAATATTTTTATTATAATCTTTGAATAACCATTGATCCACAATGTACATTTTCATTATAAGAGCTTAATATTCAATCTCGGATTTAAGCTCGGTGATTATTGATGATTACTATCTATCTAACGAATTTCGGTCTGACCGGAAATGACCACTACATGCCGGAAGTACAGTATCAAAAGTGAAAGTAGAAGTTGTCAATGTAAACAGAAGATAGTCAAATCTTATTCATGGGTTGTGCTTATTTTATAAATGTTGTGTAAATGAGTTTTCTTCTAATTGTTCCAATAATGTCTGATATTAATTTGTTGTTTTTAATATCAGTATTGTAAATAATAGATCGCTTGTTCATTTATCTATAGGCTAAATGTACTTCTCATAGCCAAGTGAATAGACTTTACCTTAGCTAATCCCCATTCCCCAAATACAATATGTTTAACGAAAGTATTCAGTATAGTATATATTTTCTTTATATACAGTAAATTATTTTGATGTACATTGTAGTTCAATTTAATATAATTGTAACTCTTATTTGACAAATAGATATTTCTGTATCGTATATCTAAGTCGATATCAATTGTAGTTTACCTTTGTACTGAATGATTGTTTATCATATTCATGTAATTCACTCAGAGCTTGGACAAGGAATAAAGAACATCGGATCTAAACAGCTGTCTCATTTATATTTACAGAAAATCTTCAGAAACTATAGAAAAAAAAAACAACATGAAAACTTGGTGGAGATCCTAAGCGACCCCTGGTGATGCCTATCAGCAAACCAATTAATTACAGAGATTCCATAACGACCCGTAGTCAGTCAGCATCCACAACAACGGACATACAAAACCATGATGAGGAAGAACAGGAATTGACACAGGAGGACTCTATTAACAATGAAATTATAATTAACTCATCTGTAGAAAATACATAATACTTTGAGATGACGACCATTCAAATAAAGAAATACGATGGAACAGAGTCACCACAAATATGGTTTCCAAGCATGGAAGCTTGGATGAAAGTCCAAAATTATACAGAAGCAAAGATGCTTAGTGCATTGCCACTACTATTTGAAGGGCCGGCAGCACTGTGGCTGCAAACTCAACCGCAATCAGCTATAGCCTCGTTAGCTGCTTTTAAAGTAGCTTTCTTTGACAGATTTGGTATTAAAGACAATGATATGACATTTATGTCTATCAAACAAACCATAACGGAAAGTGCTTTATCCTTCATAGAAAGGGCTGAAAAGACAGGTCTTGGAGCGCCACTGCCAGAGTGCTATAAGGTAAAAGCAGCTGTGAAAGGACTCAATTCTGACTTAAGGGCCAGAGTAATAGGTAAAGAGCCCTCAACCTTTTTGGAACTAAGGAAAGCAGTTCAGCTAGCTTCGGAGGAGTTAGAGTGCGTAGCAGACTCGCCGGAGGTTAGAAGTGTCAACCTGCTCGCAGAAAAATTCGCCGAAATGACCAGAGACTTGTCTGAAACAATATTTCAGCAGGTAAATCAGCTGCAACAACAACATCAACAACAGCAACACCAGCAACAGCAACAACAAGTACAACACCAGCAACAATGGAGACAGCAAAAGCCCCATAGACATCAAACAAACCAGTCGATGCACCAACAACAAAGACGATGCCAGGGTTGTGGTAAGTCATGTACTGATCGAACAAAATGTCCTGCTTTTAATTTAACATGTTTCAAGTGTGGCAAAATAGGCCACATCAAACCTGTATGTAGAGGACAATGGGCAAATACTAACAATTCACGATAGGGATACGCGCCTATCCCTAGCAAGGATAGGCACCTAAACAGCACAAACGCTAATAGTACTTCTCATAGGGCACCAATTAGTAAACCTTCACCTACTAAAACTAATAGTGGTAGAGCTTCAGACAGACCTTCCAAGGCTGTAACGAAGCAAGTTACTAACATTAATCTGGTCATCCCTGTCGAAAGGAACACTGTGAGTGTTGAATTATATGGTACACCTGTCAAGGCATTAGTAGATACAGGAGCATCCATTTCATGTGTAGCTTTGCCTTTATTAGAAAGAGTCAATTTTGATTTGTCAACACTACAAAAATGTTCAGCAATTAGTGTATTAGTAGCCGGCGGTGAAAATCACTGCAGTTTAGGGTCAGTGTCCTTGCCAATTTCTTTTGGAGGTTTATTCATCACACAAGTATTTCATGTATTTGAAAAGTTTCATCAACCTATTATTTTGGGTATGGATTTTCTTGAGAAAAATCAAGCTGTTTTTAATGCATCAACTAGAACACTTCAGCTTCAAGAACCAACATCAAACACTGTGTTTTCAATAGACACAAACTTAGGTATAGCTAGAACTTCCACTAATATCACTGTACCATCAATGTGCATATCAAATATACAGGTAGACGTTTCGACACTCCCGGTAGGATCTAATGTGTTGCTTGAACCTTTACCAGATTTACCTAAGTTAGGTATCGCAGGTGCTAAGTGTGTTTCTGTAGTACAATCTGGTAAGAAAACTGTGTTACAGGTTATGAACCCAACAGACAAAGATGTAGTTATTTCAAGAAACAAGGCTGTAGCTTCAGTATCCGTTATTGACAATGAAACAGTTACCCCCTTAGAGTCTTCAGTAGGTAATGGTCAGAGTAAACAAAGCCACACTACTCTATTTCAATCTACTTCTGAATCACAGGAACTCTCATTTGACCTTGAAAATTCGGATTTTTCTGAACAACAAAAAAATGTTCTCCTGACATTTCTCAACAGTAATAGATCTGTCTTTGCTACCAACTTATCAGAACTTGGTAAAACTAACTATGATTTTCACACAATAGAAACAGGGGAGGCTACTCCTATTCGTCAGAGATTTTATAGACAAACTCCAGAAGTGAAAGCAGAAACTGAACGTCAAATAAGAGAAATGTTAGATAATGACATTATTTCAGAATCAACATCAATGTGGCAATCGCCAGTTGTTATGGTAAAAAAGAAAAACGGTCAGTTACGCTTTGCTGTTGATTACAGGAAATTAAACGCTGTAACTAAACAATTCACTTTCCCTCTCCCTCGCCTTGAAGATGTATTTGATGCCATAGGAGAAACTAAGGCTCAATTCTTTTCCAGCCTTGATCTAGCTTCTGGGTTTTGGCAAATCCCAATGGACCCCAAAACAGCTCATAAGTCTGCATTTGTTACACCTACTGGTGTGTATCAGTGGAAAAGAATGCCTTTCGGACTGGTGAATAGCCCAGCTAGCTTCCAATCATTGATGACAAAGGTTTTGAGAGATTTAAACTGGAAAACTTGTTTGGTTTATGTAGATGACATCTTAGTTTTCTCTCGTTCCTTTGAACACATATTCAACATCTTCAACAAGTCTTCGATCGTCTTAAGTCTGCTAACCTGACTTTAAAAGGTAGCAAATGTTCGTTTGCAAAACCTCGTGTTTGTTACCTCGGACACATTATATCAAAGGAAGGTGTTGAGGTAGATACCTCAAAAACAGATGCTGCTAAGTCATTTCCAACTCCCAAAAACCCTAAACAGGTGAGATCATTTCTAGGACTCTGTAATTATTACAGAAAGTTTGTCAAAGGATACAGTAAAATAGCAGCACCCCTACATGCCCTCACTAAATTGGACAGAAAGTTTGAATGGACAACTGACTGTCAGAATGCTTTTGACTCTCTTAAAACTGCTCTCACATCTTCTCCTATTCTGGCTTATCCGGACCACTCAAAGCCTTTTATCCTTACTACGGATGCTTCGGGTGAGTCTATTGGTTATGTGTTGGGACAACTTGATGATCAGAACAGAGAAAGGGTCATTGCCTATGGTGGACGTTCATTAAACAACTGTAAGCGTAAGTATAGTATCTCAGAAAGAGAAGGTCTTGCTATAGTTGAAGGTATAAAGAACTACCATGTGTATCTCGCAGGTAAGAGTTTTACTATCTATACTGACCATTGTGCACTTAAATGGCTGAAGGACATCAAACAGAATTCAACAGGTAGGTTAGCTCGTTGGTCTGTTCTTCTACAAAGCTATGATTATGAAATAATCTACAAAACAGGTAAGAAAAATGAAGTCGCAGATGCCCTATCAAGGAGACCCTATGATATTACAGAATCGTCTCCTATTGAAGATAGTCTACCTTCTCCTGATGTCGCTACTGTTTTGGACTCAAAATCTTCTTTTCAAGTTATCTTTGAGTACTCACACAACACCCAGCTTCAACCTGAGGTAATATCAGAAATATCTTATCCTGTTCCTTTAGACTCTGTTTCCCTGTTACAATCACAGTGCCCTGATTTTTCTAACCTTTATGAATATCTTCAGACAGGTATATTACCAGCTGGTAAGGTCAATGCTGACAGAGTTTTAGCTCTTTCTGATAGATATGTACTACTTGATGACATTCTCTATCATCTCCATTACTCACGATCTACTCGAAAAGGACAACTTCCTGTTCGTCAACTTGCAGTACCTAGATGTCTCAGAGACGATGTCCTCAAGTCATATCATGACAGTCAAGCAGGTGGAGCACACTTAGGATTTGACCGAACTTACCATGCAGTTCAACTCAAATATTATTGGCCAAAAATGTATCAAAACATTTCAGACTATATTCACACATGTGATACATGTCAAAGGATCAAAAAGCCAACAAACCTGAGAAATGCACCTTTAACTCCCATGCCTGTCCCAGATGGTACATTTTCCAGACTTCATATGGATATCTTAGGTCCCATTACTACTACATCTGAGGGATACAAATACATCCTTCTTATTGTTGACTCATTTAGTAAGTGGCCTGAAGCCTTCCTTCTTAAGACTCAAGATTCTAAGGAGATTGCTAGAGTACTTTATTCTGAAATTTTTAGCAGGTACGGAGCACCACATTCCATTGTGAGTGATAGAGGACAAAATTTTCTGTCTAAGATAGTTACTGCTGTCTGTGAAATATTTCAGGTAACCAGACATTTCACTAGCTCTTATCATCCCCAAACAAACTCAACATGTGAACGGATGAACAGCACCTTAGCTCAATGTCTCAGAGCTTATGTGGATGAAAATCAACAAAACTGGACAGAATTTTTACCAGGTATTCTCATGGCATTCCGTATGAGTCCATCAACTCAATCTTCAGAAATGTTTCCTTATCAACTATTGTATGGTAAAGAGATGAATCTCCCATTTGACACTTCCCTACTCCCTAAGCAAGGTTTAAATAAAGATGCCAAGTCTCACGTAACAGCACTACTAAAACATCTTAAGTATGTGAAAGAGTTAGCAGAGAAAAATATTACAGCTGCTAAAGCCAAACAGAAGCAACAACATGACAGGAAAGCAAAAGAGCCACAATTCAAGAATGGAGATCTTGTTTTATTACATTCTACTCGGGTACCACAAGGTCTTTCTCCAAAACTACATAATCCCTGGGATGGTCCTTTCTATATTACAGACATTGGTCCAAATCATACATATAAACTAAGGCGCTGTAGCACTCACAAAGAATTGAAATCACTCATTCATGCAAACAGATTGAAGGTTTATGTCAATCCCACAGGTAGAGTTATACTTGATCCTCCATCCCAGCAGGTAAGAAATGATGCCAACACGCATCATAGTTCTCGGCAGACTGATGCCACTTCTCAAAGAAATGATGCCAACACACATCATAGTTCTCGGCAGACTGATGCCACTTCTCAAAGAAATGATGCCAACACGCATCATAGTTCTCGGCAGACTGATGCCACTTCTCAAAGAAATGATGCTAACACGCATCATAGTTCTCGGCAGCCTGATGCCACGTCTCAAAGAAATGATGCCAACATGCATCATAGTTCTCGGCAGACCAAAGCCACCTCTAAACGAAAGGATGCCAACACGCATCATAGTTCTCAGCAGACTGATGCCACATCTCAAAGAAAGGATGCCAACACGCATCATAGTTCTCGGCAGACTGATGCCACATCTCAAAGAAAGGATGCCAAAGTATGTCACGGTTCTCGGCAAGGTAATGCCACCTCTCAAAGAAATAATGCCAATTTGCATCATGTCCCACAACCACAAACTGTTAGTGATCAAAATACAAAAGTATCAAAGACAGTAAACACCCCATCACAAAGTGATAATTCTCAGTCACAAGGATTAGGTGTTCCCTCATCTCTGAAATCAAATGTACAGTCTGATTCTCAAGACTCTCAGACTTATCCAATTGATAAGTTGCTTCGTTATAGAATTCGAAATGGAATTAAGGAATTCCGTGTTAAATGGAAAGGTTACTCAGAAAGGACCTGGGAACCAGAAGGGAATCTTCCTGCCTCATTGGTGAGTTCATAGTGAAAATCTGTGATTTTTGTAAAAAGTTTTATTTTAGACTTTTCTTTATAATTCTCTGTTTTTGTAAATAAAAGGTCATATTTAGTAAGAAAAAGGAATTAGAAATCAAAATGTATCGAAGAAATTATTTCAAGAATTTAGGTTAATTACACAAAGAAAGTATGGGATACAATCTTTCTCAAGATACATGTGTGTCAGCTTTATTGTATGTAATTCCTTTCCTTTGATCATTGTAATAAGATTCTACCCACGCCGTGTGTTATTAGCGTTGGCTAGTTAACAAACAAAGAATATCTACATAGCTAATTGCAACTTTAATTACTCTATGGTCACTTGAAGTAAACACCTGTTACTCCAGATTTATCTTCCCTTTGTACAAGTTATGTCACCATCATGACATTTACAAGGCACCTGTGATTTTACCTGGTCAGTTAATTATCTGACAGCCGTGTCAGGCATTAAGTATCAATTAGCGACAGTGTGATTAGATGCCAGTGCGCTGTGTCGCAGTAAAACGGTATTGTCTGATTGTCTTACCTTGATCTTAGATCTGATTGGCTGACCAATCAGAATACGGAAAAAGTTCTTCGGACAGTCTGTTTAGATTTGGTTCATCGTCCAGCTCTTCACTCAGAGCTTGGACAAGGAATAAAGAACATCGGATCTAAACAGCTGTCTCATTTATATTTACAGGTAAGCAATCCTTTATTTTTACTATCTTTGTTATTTTTAAAAATCATTTATTCGTCATCAGTCATATTAGCTATTTGAAATTATATTGTTAAATGATGTTTCATTTTGATTTAAAAGTTATTTAATTTTTCAATGCTGTATATAAATTTTTCATTTGTATATTTTACGTACATGTATGTATTCTGTGTCGCAGTCTTTCTAACAAAAGAAACGAATTAACAAATGCGTATATTTGAATGTTCGGAATCTTAGCAGCATTATTATCTGCTTTACCTATAACTTAACTCTAGGGTAGACCATGTTCTGTAAGAAATCAGTTTACCTTAAAGTTATCAGTATTATCTATGCGAACCTTTGTGGTTCAGTGAAGCGTTACCTTAAATTACAACTTTTGTTAGAGTTATCTCCCTTGTGAGATCTTCCGTAAATAGAATGACTGCCGACATGTGCGAAATACATCTTTGTGTAAATCATGTTCCTCGATTCAATATCAATTTCATCATTGAGGTAACTGTATGTAATATTGATTTATGATTTTTGTCTTTTTTAATCTGAAATGTATACTTTTCTCTACTAGTTTAATCTGATCTGAATGAGCGAGTTTTAAACTACAAGTGTCATAAGTTTTTGTGTCAGTGGCTAACGTCAATGATCAGTAAATTTAAGATGTAAATATTTTTATTATAATCTTTGAATAACCATTGATCCAAAATGTACATTTTCATTATAAGAGCTTAATATTCGATCTCGGATTTAAGCTCGGTGATTATTGATGATTACTATCTATCTAACGAATTTCGGTCTGACCGGAAATGACCACTACATGCCGGAAGTACAGTATCAAAAGTGAAAGTAGAAGTTGTCAATGTAAACAGAAGATAGTCAAATCTTATTCATGGATTGTGCTTATTTTATAAATGTTGTGTAAATGAGTTTTCTTCTAATTGTTCCAATGTCTGATATTAATTTGTTGTTTTTAATATCAGTATTGTAAATAATAGATCGCTTGTTCATTTATCTATAGGCTAAATGTACTTCTCATAGCCAAGTGAATAGACTTTACCTTAGCTAATCCCCATTCCCCAAATACAATATGTTTAACGAAAGTCTTCAGTATAGTATATATTTTCTTTATATACAGTAAATTATTTTGATGTACATTGTAGTTCAATTTAATATAATTGTAACTCTTATTTGACAAATAGATATTTCTGTATCGTATATCTAAGTCGATATCAATTGTAGTTTACCTTTGTACTGAATGATTGTTTATCATATTCATGTACTTCACTCAGAGCTTGGACAAGGAATAAAGAACATCGGATCTAAACAGCTGTCTCATTTATATTTACAGAAAATCTTCAGAAACTATAGAAAAAAAACAACAAAAAAACATGAAATATGTTTGATATATGAGAAAGAAATACAAGAGAAAAGCAAATTCCACTTGAATTCTTCGTTTTGTGTCCTGCAATTTATATCATTACCAACGGTCCGAACCTAACCTGACAATAACACACATTTTCTTTATTAAATATATACAAATTTTAATGTTCTTGTAGAATGAATTGTCCCTTTAACCCAGAGTAGTGAATCACGTATTTTCGGTATAATAAACAATTCATATCCCCGGTGGCAGTGTGATATGAAGGTTTATTTACTCTCAGATGTAATATTTCCCCCAGACAAGCCCTCGGGAAATATCACACCTTCGGGTAAATAATATAAGACTCTTTCATATGTGGATATAAAGAATAGGGATATTTTACCAGAGGGGCATAAACTGTTGTAAAACCCGAGGCTTGCTAGTAATCACGACATTTTGTGGTCCCGATGGTATAATATCCCTATCCTTCATATCTTCGTATGAAAGAGTATTTTTCTCCTCGACATTTTATTGCAATTTTACTACTATGAACTTCCGCCATTTTGAAATGAATTCGAAAATAAATGTGACTGTGACGCAATTACTGTTGTTTGTATCTTTTAAAGTAAATCCAGTATAGTTTCTGAAAATTCTAAAATTGGACCGAGAAAATAGTAATTTTGTTGACGCTGTTACGTCACGAAGCTTTATTGCAAGGGTAGCCATACAGTACAGTTTCGGGTGACATGAGTGTAGGTATGAGAGAAACGTCCGTATCATACTAACACCGGGGCCATAAAGTCAATTAATATACCCTGTCAACTTCATTCAATAAGTTAATAGTAAAGTTTTTTTGTAATAAACTCGGCATTTTTTAACACATTTTATCCAATTAACCGCGTAGAATAACAATATAGATATCTTTCGCAGAATGACTCACACCGTTTTCTATATTCTATGTATTGTCTTTTAATTTTGAAAACATTCTTCATTTTATATACATTTATATATTTGCATCATTTTCACTTCAGTTCAAAAAATAAATACTTGTGTACTTTAGATTCAGGAAATGTTGATTTTTATATAAAATGCTATATTACCTTATTGAGCATGTATCCGAAGTTAAATAGTGTCTGTGTCGTCTACAGCTGACCATATATAACTCCTTCATATGGTTATCGCCCACGCCTCATCAGGCAGTAGTCACTGTTTAACCAGTAATATTTTGCATGTCATGTCTTGCGTTCGTGAATTGATTCGACTGTAACTTAGCCGAGCAATCATTGCCACACAGGTAAATCGTCTTTCAACAATTTACAACAACTATATACACATTCAAAATGATAACAAAAGACAGATTGGACTTACCGTGACAAGGTCACAAGGGTGGCATTCCATTGGGTAGATGAAGTGTGCTATTCCACTAGATAGCTGTTCTTTTAAGTAAAATATCTTCACAGCTTTAACAAATAATACTTCGAAGTTAATCTAATACCATTTGCCAATGCAATCCTTAATGCACATTGCGAACATATACTTAGTAAACATCAATGTAACTTGTATATACTTAGTGAACATCAATATAACTTGTATATACTTAGTTACATCAATGTAACTTGTATATACTTAGTTAACACCAATGTAACTTGTATACACTAAGTTAATATCAATGTAACGTGTATATACTTAGTTACATCAATGTAACTTGTATATACTTAGTGAACATCAATGTAACTTGTATATACTTAGTTAACATCGATGTAACTTGTATACACTAAGTTAATATCAATGTAACGTGTATATACTTAGTTACATCAATGTAACTTGTATATACTTAGTGAACATCAATGTAACTTGTATATACTTAGTTAACATCAATGTAACTTGTATATACTTAGTTAACATCAATGTAACTTGTATATACTTAGTTAACATCAATGTAACTTGTATATACTTAGTTAACATCAATGTAACTTGTATATACTTAGTTAACATCGATGTAACTTGTATATACTTAGTTAACATCAATGTAACTTGTATATACTTTAGTTAACATCAATGTAACTTGTATATACTTAGTGAACATCAATGTAACTTTTATATACTTAGTGAACATCAATGTAACTTGTATATACTTAGTTAACATCAATGTAACTTGTATATACTTAGTTAACATCAATGTAACTTGTATATACTTAGTTAACATCAATGTAACTTGTATATACTTAGTTAACATTAATGTAACTTGTATATACTTTAGTTAACATCAATATAACTTGTAT
The DNA here is from genome assembly GCF_041381155.1 of Argopecten irradians. Classification (NCBI taxonomy): domain Eukaryota; kingdom Metazoa; phylum Mollusca; class Bivalvia; order Pectinida; family Pectinidae; genus Argopecten; species Argopecten irradians. Next base: position 89,825 of record NW_027187514.1, on the reverse strand, counting down.
ATACTTAGTTAACATCAATGTAACTTGTATATACTTAGTTAACATCAATGTAACTTGTATATACTTAGTTAACATCAATGTAACTTGTATATACTTAGTTAACATCAATGTAACTTGTATATACTTAGTGAACATCAATGTAACTTGTATATACTTAGTTAACATCAATGTAACTTGTATATACTTGTTAACATCAATGTAACTTGTATATACTTAGTTAACATCAATGTAACTTGTATATACTTAGTTAACATCAATGTAACTTGTATATACTTAGTTAACATCAATGTAACTTGTATATACTTAGTTAACATCAATGTAACTTGTATATACTTAGTTAACATCAATGTAACTTGTATATACTTAGTTAACATCAATGTAACTTGTATATACTTAGTTAACATCAATGTAACTTGTATATACTTAGTTAACATCAATGTAACTTGTATATACTTAGTTAACATCAATGTAACTTGTATATACTTAGTTAACATCAATGTAACTTGTATATACTTAGTGAACATCAATGTAACTTGTATATACTTAGTTAACATCAATGTAACTTGTATATACTTAGTGAACATCAATGTAACTTGTATATACTTAGTTAACATCAATGTAACTTGTATATACTTAGTTAAACATCAATGTAACTTGTATATACTTAGTTAACATCAATGTAACTTGTATATACTTAGTTAACATCAATGTAACTTGTATATACTTAGTTAACATCAATGTAACTTGTATATACTTAGTTACATCAATGTAACTTGTATATACTTAGTTAACATCAATGTAACTTGTATATACTTAGTTAACATCAATGTAACTTGTATATACTTAGTTAACATCAATGTAACTTGTATATACTTAGTGAACATCAATGTAACTTGTATATACTTAGTTACATCAATGTAACTTGTATATACTTAGTTAACATCAATGTAACTTGTATATACTTAGTTAACATCAATGTAACTTGTATATACTTAGTTACATCAATGTAACTTGTATATACTTAGTGAACATCAATGTAACTTGTATATACTTAGTTAGTAACATCAATGTAACTTGTATATACTTAGTTAACATCAATGTAACTTGTATATACTTAGTTAACATCAATGTAACTTGTATATACTTAGTTAACATCAATGTAACTTGTATATACTTAGTTAACATCAATGTAACTTGTATATACTTAGTTAACATCAATGTAACTTGTATATACTTAGTTAACATCAATGTAACTTGTATATACTTAGTTAACATCAATGTAACTTGTATATACTTAGTTAACATCAATGTAACTTGTATATACTTAGTTAACATCAATGTAACTTGTATATACTTAGTGAACATCAATGTAACTTGTATATACTTAGTTAACATCAATGTAACTTGTATATACTTAGTTAACATCAATGTAACTTGTATATACTTAGTTAACATCAATGTAACTTGTATATACTTAGTTAACATCAATGTAACTTGTATATACTTAGTTAACATCAATGTAACTTGTATATACTTAGTTAACATCAATGTAACTTGTATATACTTAGTTAACATCAATGTAACTTGTATATACTTAGTTAACATCAATGTAACTTGTATATACTTAGTTAACATCAATGTAACTTGTATATACTTAGTTAACATCAATGTAACTTGTATATACTTAGTTACATCAATGTAACTTGTATATACTTAGTTAACATCAATGTAACTTGTATATACTTAGTTAACATCAATGTAACTTGTATATACTTAGTTAACATCAATGTAACTTGTATATACTTATTAACATCAATGTAACTTGTATATACTTAGTTAACATCAATGTAACTTGTATATACTTAGTTAACATCAATGTAACTTGTATATACTTAGTTAACATCAATGTAACTTGTATATACTATATGTAACATCATTAGTTAAGTTACATCAATGTAACTTGATATACTTAGTTAACATCAATGTAACGTGTTATATTTAATTAACATCAATGTAACTTGTATATACTTAAGTAACATCGATGTAACTTGTATATACTTAGTTAACATCAATGTAACTTGTATATACTTAGTTAACATCAATGTAACTTGTATATACTTAGTTAACATCAATGTAACTTGTATATACTTAGTTAACATCAATGTAACTTGTATATACTTAGTTAACATCAATGTAACGTGTTATATTTAATTAACATCAATGTAACTTGTATATACTTAAGTAACATCGATGTAACTTGTATATACTTAGTTAACATCAATGTAACTTGTATATACTTATTAACATCAATGTAACTTGTATATACTTAGTTAACATCAATGTAACTTGTATATACTTAGTTAACATCAATGTAACTTGTATATACTTAGTTAACATCAATGTAACTTGTATATACTTAGTTAACATCAATGTAACTTGTATATACTTAGTTAACATCAATGTAACTTGTATATACTTAGTTAACATCAATGTAACTTGTATATACTTAGTTAACATCAATGTAACTTGTATATACTTAGTTAACATCAATGTAACTTGTATATACTTAGTTAACATCAATGTAACTTGTATATACTTAGTTAACATCAATGTAACTTGTATATACTTAGTTAACATCAATGTAACTTGTATATACTTAGTTAACATCAATGTAACTTGTATATACTTAGTTAACATCAATGTAACTTGTATATACTTAGTTAACATCAATGTAACTTGTATATACTTAGTTAACATCAATGTAACTTGTATATACTTAGTTAACATCAATGTAACTTGTATATACTTAGTTAACATCAATGTAACTTGTATATACTTAGTTAACATCAATGTAACTTGTATATACTTAGTTAACATCAATGTAACTTGTATATACTTAGTTAACATCAATGTAACTTGTATATACTTAGTTAACATCAATGTAACTTGTATATACTTAGTTAACATCAATGTAACTTGTATATACTTAGTTAACATCAATGTAACTTGTATATACTTAGTTACATCAATGTAACTTGTATATACTTAGTTAACATCAATGTAACTTGTATATACTTAGTTAACATCAATGTAACTTGTATATACTTAGTTAACATCAATGTAACTTGTATATACTTAGTTAACATCAATGTAACTTGTATATACTTAGTTAACATCAATGTAACTTGTATATACTTAGTTAACATCAATGTAACTTGTATATACTTAGTTAACATCAATGTAACTTGTATATACTTAGTTAACATCAATGTAACTTGTATATACTTAGTTAACATCAATGTAACTTGTATATACTTAGTTAACATCAATGTAACTTGTATATACTTAGTTAACATCAATGTAACTTGTATATACTTAGTTAACATCAATGTAACTTGTATATACTTAGTTAACATCAATGTAACTTGTATATACTTAGTTAACATCAATGTAACTTGTATATACTTAGTTAACATCAATGTAACTTGTATATACTTAGTTAACATCAATGTAACTTGTATATACTTAGTTAACATCAATGTAACTTGTATATACTTAGTTAACATCAATGTAACTTGTATATACTTAGTGAACATCAATGTAACTTGTATATACTTAGTTAACATCAATGTAACTTGTATATACTTAGTTAACATCAATGTAACTTGTATATACTTAGTTAACATCAATGTAACTTGTATATACTTAGTTAACATCAATGTAACTTGTATATACTTAGTTAACATCAATGTAACTTGTATATACTTAGTTAACATCAATGTAACTTGTATATACTTAGTTAACATCAATGTAACTTGTATATACTTAGTTAACATCAATGTAACTTGTATATACTTAGTTAACATCAATGTAACTTGTATATACTTAGTTAACATCAATGTAACTTGTATATACTTAGTTAACATCAATGTAACTTGTATATACTTAGTTAACATCAATGTAACTTGTATATACTTAGTTAACATCAATGTAACTTGTATATACTTAGTTAACATCAATGTAACTTGTATATACTTAGTTAACATCAATGTAACTTGTATATACTTAGTTAACATCAATGTAACTTGTATATACTTAGTTAACATCAATGTAACTTGTATATACTTAGTTAACATCAATGTAACTTGTATATACTTAGTTAACATCAATGTAACTTGTATATACTTAGTTAACATCAATGTAACTTGTATATACTTAGTTAACATCAATGTAACTTGTATATACTTAGTTAACATCAATGTAACTTGTATATACTTAGTTAACATCAATGTAACTTGTATATACTTAGTTAACATCAATGTAACTTGTATATACTTAGTTAACATCAATGTAACTTGTATATACTTAGTTAACATCAATGTAACTTGTATATACTTAGTTAACATCAATGTAACTTGTATATACTTAGTTAACATCAATGTAACTTGTATATACTTAGTTAACATCAATGTAACTTGTATATACTTAGTTAACATCAATGTAACTTGTATATACTTAGTTAACATCAATGTAACTTGTATATACTTAGTTAACATCAATGTAAACTTGTATATACTTAGTTAACATCAATGTAACTTGTATATACTTAGTTAACATCAATGTAACTTGTATATACTTAGTTAACATCAATGTAACTTGTATATACTTAGTTAACATCAATGTAACTTGTATATACTTAGTTAACATCAATGTAACTTGTATATACTTAGTTAACATCAATGTAACTTGTATATACTTAGTTAACATCAATGTAACTTGTATATACTTAGTTAACATCAATGTAACTTGTATATACTTAGTTAACATCAATGTAACTTGTATATACTTAGTTAACATCAATGTAACTTGTATATACTTAGTTAACATCAATGTAACTTGTATATACTTAGTTAACATCAATGTAACTTGTATATACTTAGTTAACATCAATGTAACTTGTATATACTTAGTTAACATCAATGTAACTTGTATATACTTAGTTAACATCAATGTAACTTGTATATACTTAGTTAACATCAATGTAACTTGTATATACTTAGTTAACATCAATGTAACTTGTATATACTTAGTTAACATCAATGTAACTTGTATATACTTAGTTAACATCAATGTAACTTGTATATACTTAGTTAACATCAATGTAACTTGTATATACTTAGTTAACATCAATGTAACTTGTATATACTTAGTTAACATCAATGTAACTTGTATATACTTAGTTAACATCAATGTAACTTGTATATACTTAGTTAACATCAATGTAACTTGTATATACTTAGTTAACATCAATGTAACTTGTATATACTTAGTTAACATCAATGTAACTTGTATATACTTAGTTAACATCAATGTAACTTGTATATACTTAGTTAACATCAATGTAACTTGTATATACTTAGTTAACATCAATGTAACTTGTATATACTTAGTTAACATCAATGTAACTTGTATATACTTAGTTAACATCAATGTAACTTGTATATACTTAGTTAACATCAATGTAACTTGTATATACTTAGTTAACATCAATGTAACTTGTATATACTTAGTTAACATCAATGTAACTTGTATATACTTAGTTAACATCAATGTAACTTGTATATACTTAGTTAACATCAATGTAACTTGTATATACTTAGTTAACATCAATGTAACTTGTATATACTTAGTTAACATCAATGTAACTTGTATATACTTAGTTAACATCAATGTAACTTGTATATACTTAGTTAACATCAATGTAACTTGTATATACTTAGTTAACATCAATGTAACTTGTATATACTTAGTTAACATCAATGTAACTTGTATATACTTAGTTAACATCAATGTAACTTGTATATACTTAGTTAACATCAATGTAACTTGTATATACTTAGTTAACATCAATGTAACTTGTATATACTTAGTTAACATCAATGTAACTTGTATATACTTAGTTAACATCAATGTAACTTGTATATACTTAGTTAACATCAATGTAACTTGTATATACTTAGTTAACATCAATGTAACTTGTATATACTTAGTTAACATCAATGTAACTTGTATATACTTAGTTAACATCAATGTAACTTGTATATACTTAGTTAACATCAATGTAACTTGTATATACTTAGTTACACAATGTAACTGTATAACTTAGTAACATCAATGTAACTTGTATATACTTAGTTAACATCAATGTAACTTGTATATACTTAGTTAACATCAATGTAACTTGTATATACTTAGTGAACATCAATGTAACTTGTATATACTTAGTTAACATCAATGTAACTTGTATATACTTAGTTAACATCAATGTAACTTGTATATACTTAGTGAACATAACCGGGGCAACATCTGTGACTTAGTTAACATCAATGTAACTTGTATATACTTAGTTAACATCAATGTAACTTGTATATACTTAGTTAACATCAATGTAACTTGTATATACTTAGTTAACATCAATGTAACTTGTATATACTTAGTTAACATCAATGTAACTTGTATATACTTAGTTAACATCAATGTAACTTGTATATACTTAGTTAACATCAATGTAACTTGTATATACTTAGTTAACATCAATGTAACTTGTATACACTTAGTTAACATCAATGTAACTTGTATATACTTAGTTAACATCAATGTAACTTGTATATACTTAGTTAACATCAATGTAACTTGTATATACTTAGTTAACATCAATGTAACTTGTATATACTTAGTTAACATCAATGTAACTTGTATATACTTAGTTAACATCAATGTAACTTGTATATACTTAGTTAACATCAATGTAACTTGTATATACTTAGTTAACATCAATGTAACTTGTATATACTTAGTTAACATCAATGTAACTTGTATATACTTAGTTAACATCAATGTAACTTGTATATACTTAGTTAACATCAATGTAACTTGTATATACTTAGTTAACATCAATGTAACTTGTATATACTTAGTTAACATCAATGTAACTTGTATATACTTAGTTACATCAATGTAACTTGTATATACTTAGTTAACATCAATGTAACTTGTATATACTTAGTTAACATCAATGTAACTTGTATATACTTATAACATCAATGTAACTTGTATATACTTAGTTAACATCAATGTAACTTGTATATACTTAGTTAACATCAATGTAACTTGTATATACTTAGTTAACATCAATGTAACTTGTATATACTTAGTTAACATCAATGTAACTTGTATATACTTAGTTAACATCAATGTAACTTGTATATACTTAGTTAACATCAATGTAACTTGTATATACTTAGTTAACATCAATGTAACTTGTATATACTTTAGTTAACATCAATGTAACTTGTATATACTTAGTTAACATCAATGTAACTTGTATATACTTAGTTAACATCAATGTAACTTCTATATACTTAGTTAACATCAATGTAACTTGTATATACTTAGTTAACATCAATGTAACTTGTATATACTTAGTTAACATCAATGTAACTTGTATATACTTAGTTAACATCAATGTAACTTGTATATACTTAGTTAACATCAATGTAACTTGTATATACTTAGTTAACATCAATGTAACTTGTATATACTTAGTTACATCAATGTAACTTGTATATACTTAGTTAACATCAATGTAACTTGTATATACTTAGTTAACATCAATGTAACTTGTATATACTTAGTTAACATCAATGTAACTTGTATATACTTAGTTAACATCAATGTAACTTGTATATACTTAGTTAACATCAATGTAACTTGTATATACTTAGTTGAACATCAATGTAACTTGTATATACATATCAAACATCAATGTAACTTGTATATACTTAGTTAACATCAATGTAACTTGTATATACTTAGTTAACATCAATGTAACTTGTATATACTTAGTTAACATCAATGTAACTTGTATATACTTAGTTAACATCAATGTAACTTGTATATACTTAGTTACATCAATGTAACTTGTATATACTTAGTGAACATCAATGTAACTTGTATATACTTAGTTAACATCAATGTAACTTGTATATACTTAGTTAACATCAATGTAACTTGTATATACTTAGTTAACATCAATGTAACTTGTATATACTTAGTTAACATCAATGTAACTTGTATATACTTAGTTATCATCAATGTAACGTGTATATACTTAGTTAACATCAATGTAACTTGTATATACTTAGTTAACATCAATGTAACTTGTATATACTTAGTTAACATCAATGTAACTTGTATATACTTAGTTAACATCAATGTAACTTGTATATACTTAGTTAACATCAATGTAACTTGTATATACTTAGTTAACATCAATGTAACTTGTATATACTTAGTTAACATCAATGTAACTTGTATATACTTAGTTAACATCAATGTAACTTGTATATACTTAGTTAACATCAATGTAACTTGTATATACTTAGTTAACATCAATGTAACTTGTATATACTTAGTTAACATCAATGTAACTTGTATATACTTAGTTAACATCAATGTAACTTGTATATACTTAGTTAACATCAATGTAACTTGTATATACTTAGTTAACATCAATGTAACTTGTATATACTTAGTTAACATCAATGTAACTTGTATATACTTAGTTAACATCAATGTAACTTGTATATACTTATTAACATCAATGTAACTTGTATATACTTAGTTAACATCAATGTAACTTGTATATACTTAGTTAACATCAATGTAACTTGTATATACTTAGTTAACATCAATGTAACTTGTATATACTTAAGTTAACATCAATGTAACTTGTATATACTTATTAACATCAATGTAACTTGTATATACTTAGTAAACATCAATGTAACTTGTATATACATAGTTACATCAATGTAACTTGTATATACTTAGTTAACATCAATGTAACTTGTATATACTTAGTGAACATCAATGTAACTTGTATATACTTAGTTAACATCAATGTAACTTGTATATACTTAGTTAACATCAATGTAACTTGTATATACTTAGTTAACATCAATGTAACTTGTATATACTTAGTTAACATCAATGTAACTTGTATATACTTAGTTAACATCAATGTAACTTGTATATACTTAGTTAACATCAATGTAACTTGTATATACTTAGTTAACATCAATGTAACTTGTATATACTTAGTGAACATCAATGTAACTTGTATATACTTATTAACATCAATGTAACTTGTATATACTTAGTTAACATCAATGTAACTTGTATATACTTAGTTAACATCAATGTAACTTGTATATACTTAGTGAACATTCAATGTAACTTGTATATACTTAGTTAACATCAATGTAACTTGTAGTTAACATCAATGTAACTTGTATATACTTAGTTAACATCAATGTAACTTGTATATACTTAGTTAACATCAATGTAACTTGTATATACTTAGTTAACATCAATGTAACTTGTATATACTTAGTTAACATCAATGTAACTTGTATATACTTAGTGAACATCAATGTAACTTGTATATACTTAGTTAACATCAATGTAACTTGTATATACTTAGTTAACATCAATGTAACTTGTATATACTTATTAACATCAATGTAACTTGTATATACTTAGTTAACATCAATGTAACTTGTATATACTTAGTTAACATCAATGTAACTTGTATATACTTAGTTAACATCAATGTAACTTGTATATACTTAGTGAACATCAATGTAACTTGTATATACTTAGTTAACATCAATGTAACTTGTATATACTTAGTTAACATCAATGTAACTTGTATATACTTAGTTAACAATCAATGTAACTTGTATATACTTAGTTAACATCAATGTAACTTGTATATACTTAGTTAACATCAATGTAACTTGTATATACTTAGTTAACATCAATGTAACTTGTATATACTTAGTTAACATCAATGTAACTTGTATATACTTAGTTAACATCAATGTAACTTGTATATACTTAGTTAACATCAATGTAACTTGTATATACTTAGTTAACATCAATGTAACTTGTATATACTTATAGTATAACATCAATGTAACTTGTATATACTTAGTTAACATCAATGTAACTTGTATATACTTAGTTAACATCAATTAACTTGTATATACTTAGTGAACATCAATGTAACTTGTATATACTTAGTTAACATCAATGTAACTTGTATATACTTAGTTAACATCAATGTAACTTGTATATACTTAGTTAACATCAATGTAACTTGTATATACTTAGTTAACATCAATGTAACTTGTATATACTTAGTTAACATCAATGTAACTTGTATATACTTAGTTAACATCAATGTAACTTGTATATACTTAGTTAACATCAATGTAACTTGTATATACTTAGTTAACATCAATGTAACTTGTATATACTTAGTTAACATCAATGTAACTTGTATATACTTAGTTAACATCAATGTAACTTGTATATACTTAGTTAACATCAATGTAACTTGTATATACTTAGTTAACATCAATGTAACTTGTATATACTTAGTTAACATCAATGTAACTTGTATATACTTAGTTAACATCAATGTAACTTGTATATACTTAGTTAACATCAATGTAACTTGTATATACTTAGTTAACATCAATGTAACTTGTATATACTTAGTTAACATCAATGTAACTTGTATATACTTAGTTAACATCAATGTAACTTGTATATACTTAGTTAACATCAATGTAACTTGTATATACTTAGTTAACATCAATGTAACTTGTATATACTTAGTTAACATCAATGTAACTTGTATATACTTAGTTAACATCAATGTAACTTGTATATACTTAGTTAACATCAATGTAACTTGTATATACTTAGTTAACATCAATGTAACTTGTATATACTTAGTTAACATCAATGTAACTTGTATATACTTAGTTAACATCAATGTAACTTGTATATACTTAGTTAACATCAATGTAACTTGTATATACTTAGTTAACATCAATGTAACTTGTATATACTTAGTTAACATCAATGTAACTTGTATATATACTTAGTTAACATCAATGTAACTTGTATATACTTAGTTAACATCAATGTAACTTGTATATACTTAGTTAACATCAATGTAACTTGTATATACTTAGTTAACATCAATGTAACTTGTATATACTTAGTTAACATCAATGTAACTTGTATATACTTAGTTAACATCAATGTAACTTGTATATACTTAGTTAACATCAATGTAACTTGTATATACTTAGTTAACATCAATGTAACTTGTATATACTTAGTTAACATCAATGTAACTTGTATATACTTAGTTAACATCAATGTAACTTGTATATACTTAGTTAACATCAATGTAACTTGTATATACTTAGTTAACATCAATGTAACTTGTATATACTTAGTTAACATCAATGTAACTTGTATATACTTAGTTAACATCAATGTAACTTGTATATACTTAGTTAACATCAATGTAACTTGTATATACTTAGTTAACATCAATGTAACTTGTATATACTTAGTTAACATCAATGTAACTTGTATATACTTAGTTAACATCAATGTAACTTGTATATACTTAGTTAACATCAATGTAACTTGTATATACTTAGTTAACATCAATGTAACTTGTATATACTTAGTTAACATCAATGTAACTTGTATATACTTAGTTAACATCAATGTAACTTGTATATACTTAGTTAACATCAATGTAACTTGTATATACTTAGTTAACATCAATGTAACTTGTATATACTTAGTTAACATCAATGTAACTTGTATATACTTAGTTAACATCAATGTAACTTGTATATACTTAGTTAACATCAATGTAACTTGTATATACTTAGTTAACATCAATGTAACTTGTATATACTTAGTTAACATCAATGTAACTTGTATATACTTAGTTAACATCAATGTAACTTGTATATACTTAGTTAACATCAATGTAACTTGTATATACTTAGTTAACATCAATGTAACTTGTATATACTTAGTTAACATCAATGTAACTTGTATATACTTAGTTAACATCAATGTAACTTGTATATACTTAGTTAACATCAATGTAACTTGTATATACTTAGTTAACATCAATGTAACTTGTATATACTTAGTTAACATCAATGTAACTTGTATATACTTAGTTAACATCAATGTAACTTGTATATACTTAGTTAACATCAATGTAACTTGTATATACTTAGTTAACATCAATGTAACTTGTATATACTTAGTTAACATCAATGTAACTTGTATATACTTAGTTAACATCAATGTAACTTGTATATACTTAGTTAACATCAATGTAACTTGTATATACTTAGTTAACATCAATGTAACTTGTATATACTTAGTTAACATCAATGTAACTTGTATATACTTAGTTAACATCAATGTAACTTGTATATACTTAGTTAACATCAATGTAACTTGTATATACTTAGTTAACATCAATGTAACTTGTATATACTTAGTTAACATCAATGTAACTTGTATATACTTAGTTAACATCAATGTAACTTGTATATACTTAGTTAACATCAATGTAACTTGTATATACTTAGTTAACATCAATGTAACTTGTATATACTTAGTTAACATCAATGTAACTTGTATATACTTAGTTAACATCAATGTAACTTGTATATACTTAGTTAACATCAATGTAACTTGTATATACTTAGTTAACATCAATGTAACTTGTATATACTTAGTTAACATCAATGTAACTTGTATATACTTAGTTAACATCAATGTAACTTGTATATACTTAGTTAACATCAATGTAACTTGTATATACTTAGTTAACATCAATGTAACTTGTATATACTTAGTTAACATCAATGTAACTTGTATATACTTAGTTAACATCAATGTAACTTGTATATACTTATTAACATCAATGTAACTTGTATATACTTAGTTAACATCAATGTAACTTGTATATACTTAGTTAACATCAATGTAACTTGTATATACTTAGTTAACATCAATGTAACTTGTATATACTTAGTTAACATCAATGTAACTTGTATATACTTAGTTAACATCAATGTAACTTGTATATACTTAGTTAACATCAATGTAACTTGTATATACTTAGTTAACATCAATGTAACTTGTATATACTTAGTTAACATCAATGTAACTTGTATATACTTAGTTAACATCAATGTAACTTGTATATACTTAGTTAACATCAATGTAACTTGTATATACTTAGTTAACATCAATGTAACTTGTATATACTTAGTTAACATCAATGTAACTTGTATATACTTAGTTAACATCAATGTAACTTGTATATACTTAGTTAACATCAATGTAACTTGTATATACTTAGTTAACATCAATGTAACTTGTATATACTTAGTTAACATCAATGTAACTTGTATATACTTAGTTAACATCAATGTAACTTGTATATACTTAGTTAACATCAATGTAACTTGTATATACTTAGTTAACATCAATGTAACTTGTATATACTTAGTTAACATCAATGTAACTTGTATATACTTAGTTAACATCAATGTAACTTGTATATACTTAGTTAACATCAATGTAACTTGTATATACTACTTAGTTAACATCAATGTAACTTGTATATACTTAGTTAACATCAATGTAACTTGTATATACTTAGTTAACATCAATGTAACTTGTATATACTTAGTTAACATCAATGTAACTTGTATATACTTAGTTAACATCAATGTAACTTGTATATACTTAGTTAACATCAATGTAACTTGTATATACTTAGTTAACATCAATGTAACTTGTATATACTTAGTTAACATCAATGTAACTTGTATATACTTAGTTAACATCAATGTAACTTAGTACATAACGTATTACTTAGTTAACATCAATGTAACTTGTATATACTTAGTTAACATCAATGTAACTTGTATATACTTAGTTAACATCAATGTAACTTGTATATACTTAGTTAACATCAATGTAACTTGTATATACTTAGTTAACATCAATGTAACTTGTATATACTTAGTTAACATCAATGTAACTTGTATATACTTAGTTAACATCAATGTAACTTGTATATACTTAGTTAACATCAATGTAACTTGTATATACTTAGTTAACATCAATGTAACTTGTATATACTTAGTTAACATCAATGTAACTTGTATATACTTAGTTAACATCAATGTAACTTGTATATACTTAGTTAACATCAATGTAACTTGTATATACTTAGTTAACATCAATGTAACTTGTATATACTTAGTTAACATCAATGTAACTTGTATATACTTAGTTAACATCAATGTAACTTGTATATACTTAGTTAACATCAATGTAACTTGTATATACTTAGTTAACATCAATGTAACTTGTATATACTTAGTTAACATCAATGTATACTTGTATATAACTTGTATAACAATCAATGTAACTTGTATATACTTATTACATCAATGTAACTTGTATATACTTAGTTAACATCAATGTAACTTGTATATACTTAGTTAACATCAATGTAACTTGTATATACTTAGTTAACATCAATGTAACTTGTATATACTTAGTTAATCAATGTAACTTGTATATACTTAGTTAACATCAATGTAACTTGTATATACTTAGTTAACATCAATGTAACTTGTATATACTTAGTTAACATCAATGTAACTTGTATATACTTAGTTAACATCAATGTAACTTGTATATACTTAGTTAACATCAATGTAACTTGTATATACTTAGTTAACATCAATGTAACTTGTATATACTTAGTTAACATCAATGTAACTTGTATATACTTAGTTAACATCAATGTAACTTGTATATACTTAGTTAACATCAATGTAACTTGTATATACTTAGTTAACATCAATGTAACTTGTATATACTTAGTTAACATCAATGTAACTTGTATATACTTAGTTAACATCAATGTAACTTGTATATACTTAGTTAACATCAATGTAACTTGTATATACTTAGTTAACATCAATGTAACTTGTATATACTTAGTTAACATCAATGTAACTTGTATATACTTAGTTAACATCAATGTAACTTGTATATACTTAGTTAACATCAATGTAACTTGTATATACTTAGTTAACATCAATGTAACTTGTATATACTTAGTTAACATCAATGTAACTTGTATATACTTAGTTAACATCAATGTAACTTGTATATACTTAGTTAACATCAATGTAACTTGTATATACTTAGTTAACATCAATGTAACTTGTATATACTTTAGTTAACATCAATGTAACTTGTATATACTTAGTTAACATCAATGTAACTTGTATATACTTAGTTAACATCAATGTAACTTGTATATACTTAGTTAACATCAATGTAACTTGTATATACTTAGTTAACATCAATGTAACTTGTATATACTTACTGAACATCAATGTAACTTGTATTTACTTAGTTAACATCAATGTAACTTGTATATACTTAGTTAACATCAATGTAACTTGTATATACTTAGTTAACATCAATGTAACTTGTATATACTTAGTTAACATCAATGTAACTTGTATATACTTAGTTAACATCAATGTAACTTGTATATACTTAGTTAACATCAATGTAACTTGTATATACTTAGTTAACATCAATGTAACTTGTATATACTTAGTTAACATCAATGTAACTTGTATATACTTAGTTAACATCAATGTAACTTGTATATACTTAGTTAACATCAATGTAACTTGTATATACTTAGTTAACATCAATGTAACTTGTATATACTTAAGTTAACATCAATGTAACTTGTATATACTTAGTTAACATCAATGTAACTTGTATATACTTAGTTAACATCAATGTAACTTGTATATACTTAGTTAACATCAATGTAACTTGTATATACTTAGTTAACATCAATGTAACTGTATATACTTAGTTAACATCAATGTAACTTGTATATACTTAGTTAACATCAATGTAACTTGTATATACTTAGTTAACATCAATGTAACTTGTATATACTTAGTTAACATCAATGTAACTTGTATATACTTAGTTAACATCAATGTAACTTGTATATACTTAGTTAACATCAATGTAACTTGTATATACTTAGTTAACATCAATGTAACTTGTATATACTTAGTTAACATCAATGTAACTTGTATATACTTAGTTAACATCAATGTAACTTGTATATACTTAGTTAACATCAATGTAACTTGTATATACTTAGTTAACATCAATGTAACTTGTATATACTTAGTTAACATCAATGTAACTTGTATAACTTAGTTAACATCAATGTAACTTGTATATACTTAGTTAACATCAATGTAACTTGTATATACTTAGTTAACATCAATGTAACTTGTATATACTTAGTTAACATCAATGTAACTTGTATATACTTAGTTAACATCAATGTAACTTGTATATACTTAGTTAACATCAATGTAACTTGTATATACTTAGTTAACATCAATGTAACTTGTATATACTTAGTTAACATCAATGTAACTTGTATATACTTAGTTAACATCAATGTAACTTGTATATACTTAGTTAACATCAATGTAACTTGTATATACTTAGTTAACATCAATGTAACTTGTATATACTTAGGTTAACATCAATGTAACTTGTATATACTTAGTTAACATCAATGTAACTTGTATATACTTAGTTAACATCAATGTAACTTGTATATACTTAGTTAACATCAATGTAACTTGTATATACTTAGTTAACATCAATGTAACTTGTATATACTTAGTTAACATCAATGTAACTTGTATATACTTAGTTAACATCAATGTAACTTGTATATACTTAGTTAACATCAATGTAACTTGTATATACTTAGTTAACATCAATGTAACTTGTATATACTTAGTTAACATCAATGTAACTTGTATATACTTAGTTAACATCAATGTAACTTGTATATACTTAGTTAACATCAATGTAACTTGTATATACTTAGTTAACATCAATGTAACTTGTATATACTTAGTTAACATCAATGTAACTTGTATATACTTAGTTAACATCAATGTAACTTGTATATACTTAGTTAACATCAATGTAACTTGTATATACTTAGTTAACATCAATGTAACTTGTATATACTTAGTTAACATCAATGTAACTTGTATATACTTAGTTAACATCAATGTAACTTGTATATACTTAGTTAACATCAATGTAACTTGTATATACTTAGTTAACATCAATGTAACTTGTATATACTTAGTTAACATCAATGTAACTTGTATATACTTAGTTAACATCAATGTAACTTGTATATACTTAGTTAACATCAATGTAACTTGTATATACTTAGTTAACATCAATGTAACTTGTATATACTTAGTTAACATCAATGTAACTTGTATATACTTAGTTAACATCAATGTAACTTGTATATACTTAGTTAACATCAATGTAACTTGTATATACTTAGTTAACATCAATGTAACTTGTATATACTTAGTTAACATCAATGTAACTTGTATATACTTAGTTAACATCAATGTAACTTGTATATACTTAGTTAACATCAATGTAACTTGTATATACTAGTTAACATCAATGTAACTTGTATATACTTAGTTACATCAATGTAACTTGTATATACTTAGTTAACATCAATGTAACTTGTATATACTTAGTTAACATCAATGTAACTTGTATATACTTAGTTAACATCAATGTATATACTTAGTACATATGTAACTTGTATATACTTAGTTACATCAATGTAACTTGTATATACTTAGTTAACATCAATGTAACTTGTATATACTTAGTTAACATCAATGTAACTTGTATATACTTAGTTAACATCAATGTAACTTGTATATACTTAGTTAACATCAATGTAACTTGTATATACTTAGTTAACATCAATGTAACTTGTATATACTTAGTTAACATCAATGTAACTTGTATATACTTAGTTAACATCAATGTAACTTGTATATACTTAGTTAACATCAATGTAACTTGTATATACTTAGTTAACATCAATGTAACTTGTATATACTTAGTTAACATCAATGTAATACTTATGATATAACTTGTATACTTATACATCAATGTAACTTGTATATACTTAGTTAACATCAATGTAACTTGTATATACTTAGTTAACATCAATGTAACTTGTATATACTTAGTTAACATCAATGTAACTTGTATATACTTAGTGAACATCAATGTAACTTGTATATACTTAGTTAACATCAATGTAACTTGTATATACTTAGTTAACATCAATGTAACTTGTATATACTTAGTTAACATCAATGTAACTTGTATATACTTAGTGAACATCAATGTAACTTGTATATACTTAGTTAACATCAATGTAACTTGTATATACTTAGTTAACATCAATGTAACTTGTATATACTTAGTTACATCAATGTAACTTGTATATACTTAGTTACATCAATGTAACTTGTATATACTTAGTTAACATCAATGTAACTTGTATATACTTAGTTAACATCAATGTAACTTGTATATACTTAGTTAACATCAATGTAACTTGTATATACTTAGTGAACATCAATGTAACTTGTATATACTTAGTTAACATCAATGTAACTTGTATATACTTAGTGAACATCAATGTAACTTGTATATACTTAGTTAACATCAATGTAACTTGTATATACTTAGTTACATCAATGTAACTTGTATATACTTAGTGAACATCAATGTAACTTGTATATACTTAGTTACATCAATGTAACCTTTTTTTTCCTGTTACCTAAACTAAAGTGTTTTCCTGATTTTATATCCTTTGTAAACTTTGGAGGCAGACTGACATACGAATATAAAACAAGTCAATTCGCTTCCATTTTTTCCATTGCATAGAGGTGTCCCGTTTCGTCATTAACATCCTCTGGTTATTATGAATGTGTAATATTAGTGGCATAACCGTAAACTTGTATGTGTGCACTTCATTGTACGGCAATATGACAGTCATATAAACGACGTGTAAAACATTACTAGTAAGCTACGGTATAGGACATGCAGCACATGTACAGTTATGAGTTACCTAAAACTTATCTAACTTTACATCGGGTATACTAATTGCAGTAGTAGCTACTGGCTGTATGTTGTTGTTAGTATTACCTACCCGCGTGGGCAGATAACTCTGTAGTAAGTAAATACTGAATATCTTTTTGTTGTTTCATTACTTCGGTTTAGTTATCGGTACAGAAGGCTGTTCGAGAAGGAACAGTCGCATTGGGTGACCGCCTTATATCCCTACGGCCCAATAATCCGAAGGCCCGTTGGTCCGAAGGCCCATTAGTCCTAAGGCCCGTTAGTCCGAAGGCCCAATAGTCCGAAGGCCCGTTAGTCCGAAAACAGATAATATAACTGGAATTTATATGCGAACATTTCTCGAAATGAAACAAATGTTTATCACAATTTTCGACGCCAAAGTGCTAAGGTCTACTTATTATATATAATTACATGTATGTGACTCTATATATTTGATACGAAAAATGATAATAAACAAACGAAATGTTGCGAATTTAAAAAAAAAAAGAGCATAATCTTAAAATACGTGAACGGATCTGATATTAAAGAGTATATGCTTTTTATCATCCTCGACACTCCAGGGGTTTCGATCACTTACGATCTCTACACCCCTGGACTATTAGGCCATGGGCTAGGAGGGTCCCACATGCACCCCCCCCAAACCTCCGAACCAATATTTTTCTGAACCCTTATGACCCACTGATCACAAATCAAAATGTTAACATTGCATAAGTTGGGATGAACTTCCAGTTATGACGTCATCAAGATGGCCGCCATCTCGAATTTGACTAAAAATTGAAAAATAGTCATAACATTGACATTTTTCAACCGAAGTAGACAAATGAGGTATCAAAATGACCACAATAGAACAACAAATACATATCAGGACTAAAAAATCCAATATATGTAGTGATTTCTACGCAGGAAATGAAAAAATCTGATTTTAACCTCAAAAATGGAGATTTTTCAGCAATTTTTTGTCATATTTAGCTTGACGCAGCAAAAATGTTTCCCAACAGCAAACTATTATTTTTAATAAGTTTTTTGACCACTTATCAATCAGTTTAAGCAACAAAAACAACAAAAACCAATGTTAACATCGTATAAATTCCGGTTATGACGTCATTAAAATGGCCACCATCTCGAATTTCACTGAAAAATGCAAAATAGTTATAACACTGATATTTTTCGACTGAAGTAGACAAATGAGGTATCAAAATGACCACAATAGAACAACAAATACATATCAGGGCCAAATAATAATCAATATATGTAGTGATTTGTACGCAAGAAATGGAAAAAAATAATATTTTAAGCTCAAAAATGGTGATTTTTCAGCAAATTTTTCATACTTGGCTTGACGCAGCAAAAATGTTTCCCGACAACAAATTATTACTCGTAATCAGTTATTTAAACTCCTATCAATCAGTAAAAACAACAACAACAAAAATATACAGGGAATGCAAAAAAGAATTATTGTTATACCCTCAATTGTGTAGATTAGCAGCGCCTCAAAAATAATTATTATAGCACAACGCCTAATGATAGTGTAACAAATGTAACCTAAGCTAAGCTTGTGTTTCCGTTAGTATCATTAACAGTTTCCAAAACGTTTGTGTCTTTGAAAATGAGCAGATTCATTGTTTTTTTTTCTATGCATAGCATAAGCAAAATGAAGGATGGTTACTACAGTGTCACATATGTCTTTCACTGGTTCTCAATGATAACCATTATCATTGCGCGTGCTTTCTCGCCTCACTGCACTATCCACTGAAGAGACTCGGCATATCTGGTAGCTGGCACATGCAGTCCGAATCAGAGTAATCGAGATATCGGTATCCAATTCGTTGAAAGTCAGAGCGTCGTCTTCAATGTCGATGAGCTGATGTGACACTACATCGCCAGTGTTGTTCTAGCCTGTCTTCTTTTATGACCCATCCATGGCAAGAGTTCATATCAGGAACAACAGTTTCAGAGATGTGGGATCTCTTTCAGATTCTAACATATCGTACATATATGCTGTTTCAGACTTCACCGGCATGATGGGAATTACACCAGATCCACAATCATTTGTTCTCCTTAGCGCATAGCTCCATAATTCGTATGAAGTACTATTCATCAATCGTGTGGACCCTCGTGCAACCATAAATGGCACAGGTGATATCATCGAGGTCATTAATGAGGCCATAAATATTAAATGCTTTTCATTGGTCTGACTTTTCCCACTCCCTTGAAGGTGCTGGTTTTGTCACATCCGGTGTATGCGTAAAGAGAACATTGAAGACTCTCAAGTAAAAAGTTCTCTACAGTGCTTTCCAGACTTGGCAAAGAGTGAAACTTCACTGCAGACCTCATCTATGACCTCAAAGAATCCACCTGTGCCAACTATGGTTACTGAGGTTCACAAGAATGAGGAATTGTGCTTCATACGAATTAAGGAGAACCAACACAACCCTCCGCAGAATGTGGATCTGGTGTCTTTACCATAATGCCGGGGAAGTCTGGAACATCATATACGATATGTGAATCTAGTTGAAACAAGGTAGGAAAGAGAAAGAGCTCCAACATCCCTGAATCCGATGTTTATGATGTTATATCATGGACGGTTGACAAGTTAGAACCACGATGGTAACCCGATAATGTAATGTCACATCAGGTCATCGAGGTCGAAGACGACACTCTGGCGAGAAAGCACGCACAACGAAAATGATTATCATTAAGAACTAGTGAAAGAAATATGTGACACTGTAGTAACCATCTTATATTTCCTAACGTTATACACAGGAAGTAAATAATGGATGTGCTCATTCTAAAAGACACAACACGTTTCGAAAAGTGTCATGGTATTTGCGGAATTTTAATTTGATACCCTATAGCTATTAGTTGGCGTTTTGCTGTAATAATTCAGTTTGAGAGGCTTCTAGTCTACAATATTTCGAACATGAAAATGAATTATTTTGAAGTCCTACTTAGATATTCAGCCAACTTTAAATTCAAATTTGTTAAGATATAAATCGTTAATAGCCAATGTTATATTCAGGAAATTCCAAGACACCAGGAAACTGTAGTGTCAGTTGTTTGGAAAAAAAAAACAATCATATGCCGCTTCCGGTGATGTTTTGTAAACCAAATGATGGTATAACAACAATTCTCTTTTGCATTTCTATATATTTTTTGTTGTTGTTGTTGTTTTTTAACTGATTGATAAGAGGTCAAATAACTGATTACGAATAATAATTTGGTGTTGGGAAACAATATTGCTGCGTCAGCCAAATATGAAAAAAAAAATGCTGAAAAATTACCAAGTTTTAAGTTTAAAATCATATTTTTTTCATTTCCTGCGTTCAAATCACTACATATATTGGATTATTTGGTCCTGACATGTATTTGTTGTTCTATTGTGGTCATTTTGATACCTCATTTGTCTACTTCAGTCGAAAAATGTCAATGTTATGACTATTTTTCATTTTTCAGTGAATTTCGAGATGGTGGCCATTTTGATGACGTCATAACCAGATTTTATACGATGTTAATATTGGTTTTTGTTGTTTTCGTTACTTAAACTGATAGATAAGTGGTCAAAAAACTTATTACAAATAATAGTTTGCTGTTGGGAAACATTTTTGCTGCGTCAAACCAAATATGAAAAATTTGCTGAAAAATCTCCATTTTTGAGGTTAAAATAAGATTTTTTCATTTCCTGCGTAGAAATCACTACATATATTGGATTTTTTATCCTGATATGTATTTGTTGATCAAATATGGTCATTTTGATACCTCATTTGTCTACTTCGGTTGAAAAATGTCAATGTTATGACTATTTTTCAATTTTTAGTCAAATTCGAGATGACGGCCATCTTGATGACGTCATAACCGGAAGTTCATCCCAACTTATGCAATGTTAACATTTTGATTTGTGATCAGTGGGTCATAAGGGTTCAGAAAAATATTGGTTCGGAGGTTTGGGGGGGGGGGGGTGCATGTGGGACCCTCCTAGCCCATGGCCTAATACCATAACCGAAATAAAGCATGCTTTTATGATGCTTTTAGTGACATATTTTAGTACTTTTTCTAAAGGTACAAAAAAAGCATGCTCTTTTAGTACTTTTTCCGGACACACCATCAGGGCAGAGTACTTTTTTTGTACTTTTTTTGGACTCTGAATTTTGCAGAGTACTTTTTTTGTACTTTTTTTGGACTTAAAACATTCTGCAGAGTACTTTTTTTGTACTTTTCTGGGACTTAGTCATTTTGCAGAGTACTTTTTTTTGTACTTTTCTGGGACTTAGTCATTTTGCAGAGTACTTTTTTGTACTTTTCTTGGACTTAGAATTATTCACATGGTATGAGAAATGTTCAGAGTACTTTTTTTGTACTTTTTTTGGACTTAGAATTTTTCACAGAGTATGAAAAATGTTGTGTACTTTTTTTGTAATTTTTGGGGACTTAGAATTTTTCATAAGACATCACCATTTCAGTGTACTTTTATTTTGATTTTTTTTTCTACTCCATTTTTTTAGGGGGAGTTTTTTTTAACAAAATTATATATTTAATTAAAAATTGTTTACAACTGAACATTAGAAAGAAATATAATTCAACTACCGGTAATTCAGATGTTTATTTAATAAGTGAATGTTGCAGATGATGTTTTGAATAATTTTACATTCTTAATGCTAAGTTTTTATTTTCATTTCTTTACCATAAATGTTTAAATTATTTCTAATCACTTAAGTGTTCACCTTAAAATATATGTTGAAATGTGTTTATATAAGTGTTCACCTTAAAATATTATTGAAATGTGTTTCCAATTCCCTTTCTCTCTAAATAAGTTAAAATGTAGTAGTATACACTAGGCCCATGTACATATATGTTACATAAAACCAATGCCTATGTGATCAGCATAAGAT
Source organism: Argopecten irradians (assembly GCF_041381155.1). NCBI lineage: Eukaryota > Metazoa > Mollusca > Bivalvia > Pectinida > Pectinidae > Argopecten > Argopecten irradians. Next base: position 65,904 of record NW_027187514.1, on the reverse strand, counting down.
GCATTAAAATTAGAGTCTTAATTATCGACAGTCACGTGCACACTGACACACAAATCGCCTGTCTCTGACCAGTGGTTTCACACACAATAACGATTTACAACCAGGTAAACAAGCCAACACATGTACATTAGTCGTTCTGCACGGACCTAACAAAACTCTCCCCTGGGTCAGACTCATGGTCCCATACGATAATAAATAGTTTTGTGAAAGTATTTCTATCCTCATATAATGATTAAATGGTTTCAGTATAAAATCTCAACAAACTAACCAAAACAAATTGACATGCCGGTGATTATGGCAAGCCGTTTTAACATTTAATCATATTGCCCCTAAAGGCAATTATTTTTCTCTTAAGTGAAATTATTTTTTGTCTTAAGATTAAAAATCGTCCTCTTAAGTGAAAAAAACACACGGCTAATGCAAATTGTTTTTCGTCTTAAAGATGAAAAGATACATAGCTTAAGACAAAGTTTTCGTTCCCACTTAAACTAAATTCGATACTTTACCTCCATAATGGAAATGAGGGGTTATTCATATAAAAATTCTCGATTAACATGGAAAAGGATTACAAATCACTTAAGAATAGATAAACGTCAAAAGACTTAATTAATAATGCAAAGAGTGTGTCCCTTAAGTAAATTTAGGAATTTAAGAGTTTGGTTTAGACGATAGGATCGTTACATAACATTCTTTTGAATCACGTAAGAGGCCTACAGGTGTCTGTTTGTAATACAGCAACTAAATGTGGATTTATCAGCACACCAGTTCATTTGTTTGCGTTTTTTATTCCTTGTCCTAAGTTAATAATAAAACGTGAGGAATTGAGAGATTTTGTTTAGAAATATTATAGTACAGCATTCCTTTGTGAAAGACGTAAGCGGCCCCACATGTGTTTGTCACGTGATTATTTGAGCGGGAAACACAGAATGTGAAACAGCTGGCTGGCGGCCATATTTGTTTACGTCTGTCAGCTGATTGCAGAATGTAAACAAACAAATATAACTGGCTGCTGGGCCAACATCAAAAGAAGGTAGGATGTTTGCACAGAGACACGAGGTTATTTCTTTTTTGTTTATTGTTACAATACCATCGATCTCCTCAAACTCTAGCTGGTGAACACATGAGTACCGATGGAGGATGGAGTTACGGTAAGTTCATTTCTCTTACTTGTTTACTTCGTTCTGAAAGCATTTGGATGCAATTAAAACACCCAGTTTATGAAATAAGTTAGACATCATTTTTTGTTTACATAGCTGTGCTTTCTTTTTGAATGGGCTTGGCAATTATTTCATTGCCGTTCAGTTGTAAATTTCAACATCATTTCCAATTTCAAATCACAAGAAAATTTACACGGCAGGGGGGGTTTAAATGTTATAAATCAATTCAACATCCAACAAATTGTATCTGGACACAAGTTTTATTAAAAAAACTATGGAACTTTCCATATCATTTTCACTTCATTATCGCCCACAATTTCGTTTTGTGGTACATAATTTATTTTATGTTTTTTTTTTTTAAACTTTACTTTATTCATCGTGATTAATTAGATTGGGAAATAATATTTGTTTTCTTGAAAACATGGGTAATGAAATAACATTATTAACTTAAATATGTGAGTGTGATTTGGATGCTCATATTCAATTATATCGTTTGTTTTCACGACATTTTTTTTTGACAAGAAGGTATGATGTTTCAATGATGTAATCCTATCATATTTACATTTTGCTGTCCATCAGTCAATTAAGTCCTGCAATTAAATCTAAATGTGTATACACATTCATACATGTGTTTCCATACAATCAGGTCATGTATATATAACCTCATATTTTTCCTTTCAGGCAAATTGCAGATCAGTGTGTGATAATGATCGAGGGCAGACTGGTTAAAGACATAACATTAATATGCCTAATTTAAACAGGTAAATATTAATAAAAGGATGGTGGTAACATGTGAATATTTAAATATTTTAAGATGACTGATATACACAATGTATGAACATTATAAAAAGAGTTATTTTACCATCTAAACATAACCTTTGCATTCCTTTTTTGTTAAGTAATATTTCATTGAGACTTACAATTTAAGTGAATTAACACTCTGAGAAAAATGTCATTTATCAGAATGGCAGTAGGGTCACTGGGGTGTTGATCAGGGGTCAGGGAGTGGTCACACCTCTTTTGTTTACATAATTATCAAGCGACTGCCTGGTATTTTGGTAGTTTAGTAAAACTGTACTGGGGACAAACAGGGCTGGGTTATAGATCGAGGCATGGCGTCAGGTAAAAAGGGCACGGCGCTGCGCCATGCGTACATAAAAACACTAAAATAATTTAGTTCTGTAAATTTATTTTTGATTAATTAATCTAGCCATGTGTGATTGCATTCACACTGTATCCATATTGCACATCCTATTTTTTTTCTTTCTTTTCAGAATACAGTAAATTATGAAGAAGAAACAGTCAACAAAAACAAATGAATAGCTGATGACTGAAAATGAATGCACCTCTTCAAAGAGACTGAAAATCCACAGCTGTCATCAAGCCACTTTTGCAGGTAAATATTTCAATCTATCCTGGTTTCAGATTGCTATTACTAGCAATTATGTAAAAATATGGATGCCATTTTAGACACTAAAACTCAGTATTCCTGTGTGGAGTGTATCTGGCTTCATTGTACGTTCATATAGGCGGGTGCTTCGAAAAATAAATGGAGGAATTTACGTTGTTACATACATACACATGGCATGGTATAAGATTAAAGCAAAGATTTATTTGAGCCAAACAAAAAAAATATAAGACATTTTAATATATCCATAAACATTATTGTTCCAGCACAAGTCTTTGTCTTTTTTCAGGCTTTCACTGCCAGGAAAATGGAATGAAAAACAGCATGTAATGGACTTGCACTGGACAGTGATCAAGGGGAAAAGATTTGGACAGGATTTCATTGCATTGACATATTGAAATTTATATTGTAGACAACATTGTGACAAAACCTGATGCCAATGTTCAACAATTTACACATGTTTTATCTCTGAATACAATGCTGTGTTTTAAATATTGAAAACAGAGTGTGGCCCTTAATTTATTTGTTTCTTCTGTGCATTACCATGTCCAGGTACTATCTTTAAACTTGATGTGTGGGTCCATCTTGGTTGGATTGTGTGTCACATAAAAAACACTGCACTAACTAAGACAAGTCTATTTGAACAAAAAAAACAACCTTGAATTGTATCTTCATTTATGAAAAACATTGCTAAACTTTTTCTATGCTATAAGAGATACTAATAGACCCATCAAGGTGAGCTGAGGCACCTATAACCATCAATAAATAAGATTTCTATCATAGTATTTGAAATTAGTGAAAGAGTACACCTGGGTTTTCATATTGTATTCTTAATTATTTTGGTACTTTTCCACCAACGTCAGTAGTAAATTTTTCATACAGTTTATAATTTGTTTTGAGCTTGTTAAAAAGTACTAAAAAAGTACTGTACTTTTTTTTGTACTGTTTTAGTACTTTTTGGTCTACATAGAAAAGTACTAAAAAAAAAGTACTGTACTTTTTTTGTGTACTTTTTCTATACAAAAGAAAAGGTCAAAAAAAGTACACTGTGTGCTTTTTTTGTACTTTTTTTTTTCCGCCACAAAGTACTTTTTTTGTACTTTTTGTACTGTTTTAGTACTTTTTGGCCTACCTATAAAAGTACTATAAAAGTACTGTACTTTTTTAGTACTTTTCTGGATAAAAAAGGTCAAAAAAAGTACTGTACTTTTTTAGTACTTTTTCTAGATGAAAAAAAGGTCAAAAAAAGTACTGTACTTTTTTTAGTACTTTTTCTAGATGAAAAAAAGGTCAAAAAAAAGTACACAGTGTGCTTTTTTTGTACTTTTTGTACTATTTTAGTACTTTTTGGCCTACCTTCAAAAGTACTATTAAAGTACTGTACTTTAATAGTACTTTTCATCTGGATGAAAAAAAGTACACGGTCATGTGTCCTTTTTTGTACTTTTTTTCCCCCCACATAGTTCTTTTTTTGTACTTTTTCTGTATGGTGTAAAACAATAGAGTGTACTAAAAGCATGCTTTTATGAGCCTGTTTTAGTACTTTTTGTACTTTTTTTGACTCATTTTGGAACCGGGAGGTAAGTTCGGTTCCAAATTGAGTCAAAAAAAGCATGCTTTTTTTGAGTTTTTGACCTTTTTTTAGTGTACTTTTTTGTACTTTAAAAAAAGTTTAACAGTACTTTTTTTGACCTTTTTTATCCAGAAAAAGATATACTTTTAAAAAAGTTCAGTACTTTTAAAGTTACTTTTTATTAGTAGTAGGCAAAAAGTACTAAAACAAGTACCAAAAAGTAAAAAAGTACAAAAAAAGTAACTTTGTGGCGGCGAAAATAAAGTACTAAAAAAAAGCATCATATCAGTGTACTTTTTGTTGACCTTTTACTTTTGTCTAAGAAAACTGGAGTACAAAAAAAAAGTACAGTACTCTGTTTTTAGTACTTTTCTATGTAGACCCAAAATGTACTAAACACAGTTTCAAAAAAAGTACAGTTACTTTTTTAACAATTTAAAAACAAGCTCAACAACAAAATCAAACACTGTATTGAACAAATTTACTTTCTTCGATGTTGGTGGAATTGTACCAATAATTAATTAAGAATACACTTACTGCATAAAACCAGGTGTACTCTTTCACTAATTTCAAATACTATGATTAGAAATCTTATTTATTGATGGTTATAGGTGCCTCAGCTCACCTAGATGGACCTATTAGTATCTCTTATAACACAGAAAAAGTTTAGCAATGTTTTTCTTAAATGAAGATGCAATTCAAGGTTGTTTTTTTTGTTCAAATAGACTTGTCTTAGTTAGTGCAGTGTTTTTTATGTGACACACAATCCAACCAAGATGGACCCACACATCAAGTTTAAAGATAGTACCTGGACATGGTAATGCACAGAAGAAACAAATAAATTAAGGGCCACACTCTGTTCAATATTTACAACACAGCATTGTATTCAGAGATAAAACATGTGTAAATTGTTGAACATTGGCATCAGGTTTTGTCACAATGTTGTCTACAATATAAATTTCAATATGTCAATGCAATGAAATCCTGTCCAAATCTTTTCCCCTTGATCACTGTCCAGTGCAAGTCCATTACATGCTGTTTTTCATTCCATTTTCCTGGCAGTGAAAGCCTGAAAAAAGACAAAGACTTGTGCTGGAACAATAATGTTTGATGGATATATTAAAATGTCTTATTTTTTTGTTTGGCTCAAATAAATCTTTGCTTTAATTTTATACCATGCCATGTGTATGTATGTAACAACGTAAATTCCTCCATTTATTTTTCGAAGCACCCGCCTATATGAACGTACAATGAAGCCAGATACACTCCACACAGGATTACTGAGTTTTAGTGTCTAAAAATGGCATCCATATTTTTACATAATTGCTAGTAATAGCAATCTGAAACCAGGATAGATTGAAATATTTACCTGCAAAAGTGGCTTGATGACAGCTGTGGATTTTCAGTCTCTTTGATGAGGTGCATTCATTTTCAGTCATCAGCTATTCATTTGTTTTTGTTGACTGTTTCTTCTTCTTCATAATTACTGTATTCTGAAAAGAAAAAAAAATAAATAGGATGTGCAATATGGAATACAGTGTGAATGCATATGGTACAATAGTATACTCATAAAAAGTTCACACATGGCTAGATTTATTAATCAAAAATAAATTTACAGAACACTAAATTATTTTAGTGTTTTTATGTACGCATGGCGCAGTCGCCGTGCCCTTTTTACCTGACGCCATGCCTCGATCTTTAAACCCAGCCCTGTTTGTCCCCAGTACCAGTTTTACTAAACCTACCAAAAATACCAGGCAGTCGCTTAATAATTATGTAAACAAAAGAGGTGTGACCACTTCCCTGACCCCTGATCAACACACCCCAGTGAACCTACTGCCATTCTGATAAATGACATTTTTCTCAGAGTGTTAATTCACTTAAATTGTAAGTCTCAATGAAATATTACTTAACAAAAAAGGAATGCAAAGGTTATGTTTAGATGGTAAAATAACTCTTTTTATAATGTTCATACATTGTGTATATCAGTCATCTTAAAACCATCCTTTTATTAATATTTACCTGTTTAAATTAGGCATATTAATGTTATGTCTTTAACCAGTCTGCCCTCGATCATTATCACACACATGATCTGCAATTTGCCTGAAAGGATAAATATGAGGTTATATATACATGACCTGATTGTATGGAAACACATGTATGAATGTGTATACACATTTATATTTAATTGCAGGACTTAATTGACTGATGGACAGCAAAATGTAAAATATGATAGGATTACATCATTGAAACATCATACCTTCTTGTCAAAAAAATGTCGTGAAAACAACGATATAATTGAATATGAGCATCCAAATCACACTCACATATTTAAGTTAATAATGTTATTTCATTACCCATGTTTTCAATGAAAACAAATATTATTTCCCAATCTAATTAATCACGATGAATAAAAGTAAAGTTTAAAAAAAAAAAAAAAAACATAAAATAAATTATGTACCACAAAACGAAATTGTGGGCGATAATGAAGTGAAAAATGATATGGAAAGTTCCATAGTTTTTTAATAAAACTTGTGTCCAGATACAATTTGTTGGATGTTGAATTGATTTATAACATTTAAACCCCCCTGCCGTGTAAATTTTCTTGTGATTTGAAATTGGAAATGATGTTGAAATTTACAACTGAACGGCAATGAAATAATTGCCAAGCCCATTCAAAAAGAAAGCACAGCTATGTAAACAAAAAACGATGTCTAACTTATTTCATAAACTGGGTGTTTTAATTGCATCCAAATGCTTTCAGAACGAAGTAAACAAGTAACAGAGTAAGAGAAATGAACTTACCGTAACTCCATCGGTACTGTGTTCACCAGCTAGAGTTTGAGGAGATCGATGGTATTGTAACAATAAACAAAAAATAAATAACCTCGTGTCTCTGTGCAAACATCCTACCTTCTTTCGATGTTGGCCCAGCAGCCAGTTATATTTGTTTGTTTACAATTCTGCAATCAGCTGACAGACGTAAACAAATATGGCCGCCAGCCAGCTGTTTCACATTCTGTGTTTCCCGCTCAAATAATCACGTGACAAACACATGTGGGGCCGCTTACGTCTTTCACAAAGGAATGCTGTACTATAATATTTCTAAACAAAAATCTCTCAATTCCCTCCACGTTTTATTATTAACTTAGGACAAGGAATAAAAAACGCAAACAAATGAACTGGTGTGCTGATAAATCCACATTTAGTTGCTGTATTACAAACATTATCACCACATGTTAGGCCTCTTACGTGATTCAAAAAGAATGTTGTACGATCCTATCGTCTAAACCAAAAACTCTTTAATTCCTAAATTTTTGTTGAGAGTTTGTGATAATATATATCAAAACAGAAAATTATATTATATTAATAAATCCACCTTTTGACGCGAGGTGTAAACCCAATTTATAATCACGACAACAGAGTATTTGTAATAAGAACCATTTCCGGCATGTCGTGAAAAGATCGAGATTTTTATATAAAAAAAGATAAACAAAACCCTTGTTTTGGCATGGTTTGGAGGAACTTTTTAAAGTATCAATTTCATCGTTGTGATGCTGGAAAGATTATATAGTCACAAGCTATTTATCATCGTATAAGACCATGTGTCTGACCAGAAACATCCAGGCCTACGTAAACATGAGCCGTGAGTGTTTTGTTGGTTAGCCTACTATGATGTCCGAGTCGGTGTAAACAAATGAGTTGATAAAATTCCATTGACAAATTCATCTATGATAGCTTGTATTTCCTTTTACATATAAATCAGACCGATAGCGATATTTTACGTCAACAGTTGTGTGCAACGGAGTATTATCCCGGCATGTCTATTTGTTTTGGTTAGTTTGTTGAGATTTGTATACTGAAACCATTTAATCATTATATGAGGATGGAAATACTTTCACAAACTATTTATTATCGTATGGGACCATGAGTCTGACCCAGGGGAGAGTTTTGTTAGGTCCGTGCAGAACGACTAATGTACATGTGTTGGCTTGTTTACCTGGTTGTAAATCGTTCATTGTGTGTGAAACACTGGTCAGAGACAGGCGATTTGTGTGTCAGTGTGCACGTGACTGTCGATAATTAAGACTCTAATTTTAATGCATCTTATGCTGATCACATAGGCATTGGTTTTATGTAACATATCATGTACATGGGCCTAGTGTATATACTACTATACATTTTTAACTCCATTTAGAGAGAATGGGATTATTGGGAAACACTCATTTCAATAATCTTTTAAGTGTGAAACACTTATATAAACACATCTTTCAACAATATTTTAAGCGTGAAACACTTAAGTGATTAGAAATAATTTAAATCTTTTATGGTAAAGAAATGATTATAAAAACTTAGCATTAAGGAATGTAAAATTATTTCAAACATTTAAGAATGTAAAATTATTCAAAAACATGCATCTGCAACATTCACTTATTAAATAACAATCTTAATTACGGTGGTAGTTGAAATTATATTTCTTTCTAATGTTCTAGTTGTAAACAATTTTTTAATGTTAAATATATTAATTTTGTTAAAAAATAACTCACCCTAAAAAAAATTGGAGTAGTAGAGAAAAAAAATTCAATATTAAAAGTCACACTGAAAAAATTGTTGCCATTATGTAAATATTCTAAGTCCCAAAAAAGTACAAAAAAAGTACACCAAACATTTTTCATCTCTGTGAAAAAATTCTAAGTCCAAAAAAAAATGTACAAAAAAAGTACTCTGAACATTTCCCATTCATCCGTGAAAAATTCTAAGTCCAAAAAAAGTACAAAAAAAGTACTCTGAACATTTCTCATACCATGTGAATAAAAATAAGTCCCAGAAAAGTACAAAAAAAGTACTCTGCAAAAAATGACTAAGTCCAGAAAAAGTAAAAAAAAGTACTCTGCAAAATCTCAAGTCCCAGAAAAAAAGTACAAAAAAACACACTCTGCAGAAATGTTTAAGTCCAGAAAACAGTACAAAAAAAGGTACTCTGTCGTAATAAACAAACATTTGCAAAAATTTCAAGTTACAAAAATAAGTAACATGTAAAAAAAATTTGCAAAATTTTCAGAGTTTAAAAAAAAAAACAAAAAAAATTACTCATGCCCCGTGATAATGACAATTTAAAAAGTACTAAAATATCATTGCCATTTTTTGTACTTTTTAGAAAAATTACTAAACTTACAAACTGAAGCATCAACTAAAAGTACATTTTTTAATGGTGAAGGTATGGACAACATGATGTTTGTATGGATAATAACTACAAATAATTTTGAAAATTTGAAAATTAACAAAACATTGACTATGAACTATGAGGGTCCCAATTGGATTTTTCAAACCTCCGAACCAATATTTTTTCTGATACCTTATGAAACTAAATCAAAATGTTAACATTGCATAAGTGGGAAACTTACCGGTTATGACTCATCAAATGGCCGAATAATCTCGAATTTGAAGTATAAAAAATTGAAAAATGTCATAAATTGACATTTTTTAACCGAAGTAGACAAATGATGGTTATCAAAATGAATGGACCACAATTGACAACAAATTTGCAATACAGTCAGGACAAAAATAAAAATCCAATGATAATGTAGTGATATGCTACTAAAAGTTAAAAAATCCTGATTTTAATCTCAAAAATGGCGATTTTTTACAGCAAATTTTTTCATATTTGGCTTGACGCAGCTAAAATGTTTCCCAACAGCAAACTATTATTTTTAAAAAGTTTTTTTGACCACTTATCTATCAGTTTAAGCAACGAAAACAACACAAAAACCAATGTTAACATCGTATAAAAAATTCCGGTTATGTACGTCATCAAAATGACCATATCGAAATTCACTGAAAAATGAAAAAATAGTCATAACATTGACATTTTTCGACTGAAGTAGACAAATGAGGTATCAAAATGACCACAATAGAAACAACCAAATACATGTCAGGACCAAATAATCCAATATATGTAGTGATTTGAACGCAGGAAATGAAAAAAAATACGATTTTAAGCTCAAAAATGATAATTTTTCAGCATTTTTTTTTTCATATTTGGCTTGACGCAGCAATATTGTTTCCCAACAACAAATTATTATTCGTAATCAGTTATTTGACCTCTTATCAATCAGTTAAAACAACAACAACAACAACAAAAATATATAGAAATGCAAAAGAGAATTGTTGTTATACCATCATTTGGTTTACAAAACATCACCGGATGCGGCATATGATTGTTATTTTTTTTCCAAACCACTGACACTACAGTTTCCTGGTGTCTTGGAATTTCCTGAATATAACATTGGCTATTGACGATTTATATCTTAACAAATTTGAATTTAAAGTTGGCTGAATATCTAAGTAGGACTTCAAAATAATTCATTTTCATGTTCGAAATATTGTAGACTAGTAGCCTCTCAAACTGAATTATTACAGCAAAACGCCAACTAATAGCTATAGGGTATCAAATTAAAATTCCGCAAATACCATGACACTTTTCGAAACGTGTTGTGTCTTTTAGAATGAGCACATCCATTATTTACTTCCTGTGTATAACGTTAGGAAATATAAGATGGTTACTACAGTGTCACATATTTCTTTCACTAGTTCTTAATGATAATCATTTTCGTTGTGCGTGCTTTCTCGCCAGAGTGTCGTCTTCGACCTCGATGACCTGATGTGACATTACATTATCGGGTTACCATCGTGGTTCTAACTTGTCAACCGTCCATGATATAACATCAGAAACATCGGATTCAGGGATGTTGGAGCTCTTCCTCTTTCCTACCTTGTTTCACCTAGATTCACATATCGTATATCGTCATTGATGTTTCCATTACTTCCCCGGCATTATGGAAAAGACACCAGATCCACATTCTGCGGAGGGTTGGGTTGGTTCTCCCTTAATTCGTATGAAGCACAATTCCTCATTCTTGTGAACCTCAGTAACCATAGGTGGCACAGGTGGATTCTTTGAGGTCATAGATGAGGTCTGCAGTGAAGTTTCACTCTTTGCCAAGTCTGGAAAGCACTGTATACTTGAGGGTCTTCAATGTTCGTCTTTACGCATACACCAGATTTGACACAAGTTAAGAAGACACCGGCAACCAGCACCTTCAAGGGAGTGGAAAAGTCCGACCAATGAAAAAGGCATTTAACATTTATGGCCTCATTAATGACCTCGATGATTACAACCTGTGGCCATTTATGGTTGCAACGAGGGTCGCCACAAACGATTGATGAATAGTACTATCATACGAATTATGGTACTATGGTCGCTAAGGAGAAAACTCATGAATGTGGATCTGGTGTAAATTCCCATTATGCCGGAGGAGTTTGAAACAGCCTACTCTGTACGATATATTAGAATACTTGAAACGAAGATCCCACATCCCTGACCCTTTTGGTTCCTGATATGAGCTCATGCCATGGATGTGTCATAAAAGAAGACAAGCTAGGAACAACACTGGCATTGTAGCGTACACATCAGCTCATCGCCATCGAAGACGACGCTCGCTTGATTTTCAACGAATTAAACCGATATACCGATATCCTCTGATTACTCTGATTCGGACTGCATGTGCCGAGCTAACAGGCTATTCCTAGTTCTCTTCAGTGGATAGTGCAGTGATGCGAGAAATGCAACGCAACAATGATAATGGTTATCATTGAGAAACGCAGTGAAAGACATTTTTGTCACTGTAGTAACCAATCCTACATTTTGCTTACGCTGATGCATAGAAAAATAAAACAATGAATTTGCTCATTTTCACAGACACAAACAAACGTTTTGGAAAACTGTTAGATGATAGTAACTGAAGACACCAGCTTTAGGCTTAGGTTACCATTTGTTTACGCACTGATTAGGCGTTGTGCTATAATAATTATTTCTTGAGCGAGCTTAATTACCACAATTGAGGGTATAACAATAATTCTTTTTTGCAGTCTTTTTTATTATTTTTGTTGTTGTCAGGTTGTTGTTTAACTGACGAAGTATAGGAGTTTAAATAACTTGCTGATTACGAGTTTTAATTATGTTGTTGGGAAACATTTTTACCTGCGTCAAGCCAAGTAGCCATGACAAAAATGAAAAATTCACCGACGGGTCTACTTCAGTTAAAATAGGTGTGACTAATATTTTGCCAAATGTAGACGAGATGGGTTTTTTCCATTTTTGAGCTTAAAATCCAATTTTTTTTTTTTATTCAGAAGTGCGTAAAAATTCATGCAAAATCAAAAAAGCTGAAACACATTTTTGAGTGTTTAAAATATTATTTTTTCATTATTTGGGACATGATGATACATGTATTGGATTTTTGGCCTGTTCTATTCTGTTGTTACAATTGTGGTCATTTTGATACCTCATTTGTCTACTTCAGTTGAAAAATATCAAATGTTATGACTATTTTATTTTTCAGTGAAATTTCGAGATGGTGGCCATTTTGATGTGTCATAACCGGATATTTATACCTAACGATGTTAACATTGGTTTTTTTTTTGTTTTTTGTTGCTTAAACTGATTGATAAGTGGTCAAAAAACTTTATTAGAAATAATAGTTTGCTGTTGGGAAACATTTTTGCTGCGTCAAGCTAAATATTGAAAAAAATTTGCTGAAAAAAATCAAACATTTTTGAGGTTAAAATCAGATTTTTTTCATTTCCTGCGTAAGAAATCACTACATATATTGGATTTTTTGGTCCTGATATGTATTTGTTGTTCTAATTGTGGTCATTTTGATACCTCATTTGTCTAAAATCGGTTGAAAAATGTCAATGTTATGAACTATTTTTCAATTTTTACTGAAAGTCAAATTCTAGATGGCGGCCATCTTGATGATTTCATAACCGGAAGTTGATCCAACTCTATGCAATGTTAACATTTTGATTTATGTGATCAGTAATCATAAGGGTTCCAGAAAAATATTGGTTCGGATTTGGGGGGGGGGTGCATGTTTGCTCCAAGCCCATTGGGTAATGCCTAAAAAGCTACTTGAATGCTTTCCATTCGTACATAAAAAGGTCAAGATATAAATAATTTAGGATCTTATTTTTTCTCTTCATTCTACTTACTTTGGATATTATAATGACAGTCCGCTTGGAACAAAAAATTACGAACTTGTTCATGAGGAGTTTTTGGATCCCTTTGGACAATAACTGATTAGTTTGTCCAATTTTGAATTCAACCAATTATGTGAATTACGGGAATCATTTTTGTCCTTCAATATATGACAAACTTTGTATAAAGAGGTGTTACAGAATTTCTCCAGTGTTTTCATATGGATTAAGTAGTGTTAAAATTGGAAATGTATCCAACTTTAAAATGTTCCTGGTACAGTAAAGATTGTACATGTTTACCATTATTACTATGGTGAAAGACACCTCCTATAAATATAAATGTTTTGAATATTTCACAAAATAAGATTTGACCGGTCTTTACAGAAGTAAGAATAATTACATGGGATAAAGCAATCCTTTACATGACCTAATATACGTTAAAAAGGACTTACAAGATTCCGATGTATAATGGAGTCTTAAACAAACATGAACAAAGATTTAAACAAATGTTACAACATAGTTTTTGTTGTCATGAAGTTCAACTTAGTGCCATGACAAGAACTTAGCAAATGTAATTTAATGTTGGTGTTAATTAGATTTAATTACTTTATAAAATTGGCTTAATATATGACAATGTAATTAAACACAATTAATTTTAATAACCGTAATATTCTTGGAATGTATGCAAGTGATGATGTTAAATGTCGAACTTAAGTTATTGTTCAAAACCTTTCCATAGTTTTTAACTAATTTCGCAAAATAATGATGGAGATCTTGGACATGACTTGATTTTCCATGTTTTGCGTCAAATCACGAAGGTTACTGAATAATTACAAATTTTGTTGAGTCCATACTGGGAATTTGATTGCTATAAATTAATGTTCAAGACTTCAAGGTTATTTCCCCTTTGGTTTGTATTTAAATTTTTTAGGGTTTCCAAAACCACTTTAGTTTTATTTAATAAAAGCTTATTAATACAATGGTACGTTTAGGTAGCATAATTAATTTATTTTTTACCAGAAAACAGTACTTGTACTTAACATTTACAAGTAATCCAGCTTAGTGAAATTAAACTTCTGTATTTTCATAAGATGTATTGACAGAATACAATTTTCACAGTTTTCAGTGCTTTTCCAACAGTGGATTCTCTTTATGGACGTTATACACAAACATTCGGTTAAAGGGTGACAATGGGATTAGTATTTTTAGATACTTTAAATTGTTTGCATGTTGTCATATCAGTTAACAAAACATCGTGCATTTTGAAACTTTTTCACCTAATTAACTTAAAATTGTATATTAATTTAGATCATTTCATTGTAAAAGAACAACGTTTGATTGATTTTAATTCCAATAATTCGAGCCAAAAATGTAATTAGATTGGTTTCAAAGGTGTTTACCATGTGAGGATTTCATTCAGATGAACAACGATGATTTTCTGTTATGTCCCCAAGTTTGGTAATTTTTGGGGCGAGGGTAACCTCGCCATTGTGATGTGGTTGCAAAATTTTGTCTTACAGTCAATTTCCTCAATATGATTGGCTTAAAAATTGCTTTTTTGCAGATACTAGCGCTCCTAGCGGCAGTGTATAGTCAACAACTTTGATTTTACCAAATTTTAAATAACTCAAATTTTGAATATGAAAGTTACTGTTGATATCGCGTATCTGTAACGTTGAAAATGGAAATTAGTATATTACGGCTTTCCATATCCTTACTATGATACACTATCCAAAAGAACTTCTGTTTGAAAATATTTTCACAACAATGAATTGTTTACAAAGTATCTAGACTTTTCGTCCCCAAATTGGTGTATTACAATGAATGAATGTACGTTTCGTCCCAAAAAAAATGCTTCGCTCCGAAGCTGGTTCCCCCTCCAGTCGTTTACTCCCTATTATGACAGTTATCCTGCAACGGAAAAAAAATGAAATCAATATTTCACCTGAACATCAAAATTGATACCTTAATGAATTTTGTAATTTGAATCAAATTTGTCTCGGAGCAAATACATTTTCATGGCGAATGGAGATGCATTTATCACGGCTGTGTTATGGCACATGGCCTTCATCTGTCAATGGGAAGATTCAAAGACAACTCTAACAAAATTTTGGACAAACTTGGTCTACGATGATTAAAATAGCACGTGACAGACGGTGAACATTTTGTAAATGTCCAAGGTGGCGTAAATCTTAAAACTAACGGCAAATTTAATAAGGTATGAATATTTACCACATCCATAATTATCGATAATTTTATAAGCACATTATAAATATCAGATTATATCTATATAATCTAAAGTACGTTCAGAAGATTACCACTAAACCATACTTTTAAAACATTTTAGTTATTTTTCACCACAGGAGCTTGACGTTTCTGATCATATACATACAGCATATTCATTAAACTAGGTAATACGAAGTAATAATTTTTGGCCGAATGACATAAATCATATATGGAATGTTCATATTTAACTCGAAGTGATATTTTTTGGACTACTAGATCGACGAAAATGCCGATTTCTTTTTCATAATTCTTACCGTTTGTCAACAGGCACTATATTAAACGGAAAAAAGCTGTTTCAATCTGTAACAAATGTAGAGAAAACTGTTAATTGTTACATTTAGCAATTATCCTGAGTTATATTTTACCAACAAGCATCAGAGATTAGCAATTAAAAACTTACATAAACATATTCCCGACTCTCACTTGCATTGTGTGATCACTCGAGCGGAACTAATCTCTACACCTGGCACAGTCTTACAAATGCAAATCGCACAAATCAAACATGATCATATGTTTTTAGTATAGAAGCGAATAGGGGTGTATATGAAAAATGTGTTTTTTTTAACTTTTTACTCAACAAAATAGACTTTTACGCTTTTTCATGATCAGCACCATCATTTCTGTATAACTTATTAATTTACCACTTGTACAACCATGCATAATGTGTTTTTTATACTTCTAGTTTTGTATCATTATATAACATGCAAAATTAACTGTATTTACAATCAATTTATGAAGGACAAAATCTTTTACAAATTGCATGTAAGAACAGGAGGACTGAAATAACAGCGGGGAATTAAACTTCAATAATATTTCCTCTATGCTTGGTATTGGTATTTATGATTAAAATGTTTAATTATATGATATTAGCCTTTTCAAAAATTACTCTTTAATTAGGCTAAGATTTATTGTTTCCTTATGTTTTACAGATTTAAAAAATGTCAGCATTATATATCATTTCAACTGGAAAAGATCTAGCTTAGAAAGAATTTCTTGAACAAAAAGAAGTAATTTTCAACTGTGGAAGCTTAATATTTATGTAATCATTTTTCAATCCGAAAAAATAATTACTATCAAGTGATCTTCATTGATTCCTTGATAATGTGAATATTAAACTATAAACATGATTTAAGATAATACCTGTTATTTGTTTATATTCTATGACATGTACATGCTTGAAATGAAATGAATAAATAAAAGGAACCTTATTTAAATTTAAAACAAAGTATGACATTAGCAAATTTTTTTTTCAAAAACATTTTAAGCTTTCGTTCTAACACACTAATCATCACCTTTTCAATTTTGTATGAAAATCAATTAAACATTAATTTGTATAACAAAGGTCGTCTTATGTTTTTAATCGTCCAAATTTACTATCATCAATGTATTTTTGTTCACTTTTGAAAGTGCAAATTATATTACCTTTTTAAAAAATAAAATGTCACCACATGAACTGCCTTTAAAACATCAATCACACCAATGAGACATTTCATTTACTACATTCATTATAACATTGTAAGGCAAATGTCTGCAAGATCATAACTGATACATTTTCATTTACCTTGAATATCTACATGCACAGTATGGTACCATATGTAACATGTAGAGGAGAAAAGTAGCGGCAAGACCGGGATTCGATCCCGGGACTCTCCGAACACTAGCTGAGTGCTCTACCGTATTGAACTATGGTCATCGATAATCGACCAAGTCCAGTACCCGCTACAAATCATTCCTTCTTTATTATTTCAATACAATACGAGACCCTTTCAAATACCATCAAACGTTGGTTATTTAGTTGGGTGCCAATTCTGTAACAGGAGAGAAGAAAATGTAGCTCTTCCCGACTGAGCTACCTGTCGCCCGATAAATCATCCCATCTGATCCCGCTACAAATATTTATTCTGTTTATTTTATCAACCTTCCTTTTTTCAATCTACCTTTATGACTTAGAATCTTACCTGGTGGAAAAGAACACTATTTTGTCTTACAAATCTTGACAAATTATGCACACTGTGATTGTTGCAAGCTAAACTACGTATTTTTTGGCCGCTAGCTGATTGCTGTTGATTGTTAAATTAATCCTCAAACACAAGACTAATGTTATTACTTATTTAATTTAAATATAATTCAAATACTTCTTTTCAAAATATTCCTGATTACTTCATGTATAATCCCATTGACAAAAACATTGACATGTGCACGGAGTACGGCGGAAAATGTAATAGACCGCATGAATGTTTCTGGAATCTATTTGCTAGATATTTTCAGTTTCAGGTTACAAAATAAAAGTCCCGACAAACACAATGCGGTTTTCTAAATGTTATTTTTCTCTTTCCAACATAATTACAACATATTAGGACTTTCCTGATTAAGTTGTCAAGCCCATTTATGGGGAATATTTTGCATTGAAATTGTATACCAGCATTTTTATCATTTGAAATTTGGGACTCCCTGGACATTGTTTTTCCCATTGATTTGATGCGCAAAATATACTGATATAGATTTTTTAAGCATTTTCAGCCCTAAAAAACCTGCGCAAATTATACCAGTTTTTATTATATGATATTGGAATGTATCCCAAACTTTTTATCATATTATTTGCCAATAACAAATGTTATGATATCAGAAATATTGAATGGATCTACAAAAAAATGTTACATGAATTTTAAAAATATTGCATAACATGGAAATTAGAACTTAATATCAGAAAGATAAAAATTGTGATATTCTCAAGACGTAAATTTACAACAACAAACACCAGTTGATGTTATGGAAATACAGAATTAGATTTATAAGAATTGTTTACATATTAGGTACATTTTGTAATGTTAATGGTAGCGTTTTATAAAGAAAGGGAAAAAAAAAAAAATTTCTGAACAAACAATTAAAATCGGTGTTTGCTGTTTATCAAATAAAGGAATGTATCTCTTCAAGTTCATACTTAAAACTGTTTTTTTTGATTCACTTTAATGACAGTTTTATTAAGCATACTCATCAGATTGTTCTTTGAAAATGGTTTCAAATGTTTAAAAAATAGATCTGACCAGTTATTGTGTCAGAATCCCTTATCAAAACAATCCTGAAAACATAAGAAACTGTGTACAAACAATTGTCATGAGTCCTTGGTGAGCCATTGAAAGCCGTAATCCATTTGAATTAATCTACGTATACAAGCCTTATAAAAGGATCAATTGAAATTGGTTACAAAAGGTATAATTTTAAAACTGAATTAAAAAAGGTATCCTATTACCAATTTTTGAATTAAAATTCACATTTAAAAAAACTCTTTGATAAGTCTTCAGTCTGGACACCAGTTTATAGGACTTCGGTTGAACTCTTTTTACATAGAAAAGTTATGCCTCCCTGTTTGTCCTTTCACTTGAAAAAAAAACTGTTAATCTGCCATGGTATATTTCCAGGTAATTGATGACAAAGTCATTAAGAATGTATGATTTCATTAACATGAAAAAAAATGAAAATGCTAAGATAAATCAAAATGACAATCTAAACGATCAGGAAATATTAGAATGGCTAAAAGATTTTAACATGCTCATTATTTTACACCTTGGTGTTTCCAATTTTTCGGTATTCCTAACATATTAATAACTGTCAAGGAATGTTAAACCAAAAATTTGTTCTAATTGTAACAAAACTACAATATGTTCTGATTAGAAATAATTCCAATGTTGGTTGTCCAAATTCGAAAGTTCAAAAATTGGCACATTTATTTTAGTACAGTTGAAGACAATCAAAAGTGTACTTCATGTAATAAAAGGAACTAAATGGTCTGCAATTTCATTTGAAATTTTTGAATCAAAATTCAATCAAAATTTTAATTTAGATACATTATTGAGTCAAAACAGCTGTATTTTTTCATAGTAAACAAAAAAGCACGAATGTGAACCTATAAAAATTGCATGAAACTTCATACCATTTTTGTATTATAATTCTTATACTCATCAATTTTCGTCATAACATTGTATGAAACCACAGACTAATACATTTCATTGAAAATAATAATTTCGCTAATTTTGAAATTTTTTACAAATTCTAAATATAATGTAATGATCTATTTACGTTATTGACCATATTTTTAAAATTCCAGTTGGATAAAATTATTTACTGGCCAAATCCAACATTCCTGGAAGTAAATTTTTGAATACTCTAAACAGTTTAAACCTGGTACTTTAGTCCCAAATTCTTATGGTGTCTTGTTAAAACATTGTTGTCAATGTCTGTAGTCTATTTTTATGTTAATAGGGTTAGAAGCATTTAGTGACATTCATTGTTAAATTGATAGAAAAATTCTATCATTTTCAAAGTGTTAATACATTGTTCACCGTAATAAAACTAGAATGCAAAATTACATTTGTTAATTACCGGTTTTATGAATCACATTATTTGATTACAATCATCATAAATGTTTAAATAGTCAGAAAAATAAACATGTACTTACATATAAGTCATATTCGTGATGGATAATTTATTATTACATAAAAGTTTTTTGTGTACAGAGAAATGGTACTTTTACTCTATATCTTGTATAATGTCTATGAGGACTTTTACTTAAAATTTTTAATAGTTACTTTCGATTGTGTTTGGCCAACTTGTGCAAAAGAGCAGTTTGACTTAGATATTGTAATTGTGAGGCTATGGTAACTATCACTAGATGAGTAGATGAAATCGAAGCATCTGAAATGCATTTAGTGTTATAAATCATTTTAATTTTTGCATTAAAGGCACAAGGTCTCTATTTGAAAATTTTGTCATTTTAATTTATAAAATGAGACAAATGGTGATTAAAAAGGGGCCCTATCAATTGAAGGAATTATCTGAATGTTTGCGCAATTGTTATCACAACCCACTTTTCCATGAAAATTGCCAAACCCCAATTTTCAAAATGGAGTCAATACATGTTAATTGTTATCCGGGGACTGGATTTCAATAATTTGACTTTAAGGTAAGCTTTACTTAAAATAACATTAAAAAGAAAGTTGCATTCCTTCGCCAAATAAAAGATGTCATTTGAAGAGCATTTTAAGGTGTACACTAATGATGAAAATCAGACTATGGTTCGAAGAATTGATCTCGACAATTTTAATGATTTGAAATTTTATTATACATTTCTAATCATTTATAAAAGAATAATTTCCCTTGGTGGATAAATAAACTGACAGAATATAACATCGGTATTGAGACCAATTGTCATATTAGCGAATTTCAATGCTTTCAAAGAGTACAATTGTCCCTTACGTAAAATAGTATATTTTAAGGGGCCATGGTTACTTATTCCATATACTGGTTGATCGAGATCACCTTCGCATTGTTTAGATAAGAGCCTGGTTGGACAAAATTCTCTTACAGTCAATTTCCTCAATAGATTGGCTTAGAAATTGGTTTTTGGCTCACCTGCAGATACTAGCGCTCCTAGCGGCAGTGTATTCAACAACTTTGATTTTACCGGGAATTTTAAATAGCAAATTTTGAATATGAAAGTTACTGATATAAGCGTATCTGTAACGTTGAAATAGGAATAGTAATATTACGGCTTTTATATCCTTACTATATACACTATCCAAAAGATCTTCTGTTTGAAAATTTTCACCTGAATTATATTTACAAAGTCTATCTAGACTTTACGTTCCCAAAATGGTGTTTACAATGAATGAAGACGTTTCGTCCCAAAAATGCTTCGCTTCGAAGCTGGTTCCCCGACAGTCGTTTACTCCCTATTAGTGACAGTTATACCCGCAATGGAAAAAAAATGAAATCAATATTTCACCTCGAACATCAAAATAGATACCATTAATGAATTTTGTAATTTGAATCAAATTTGTCTCGGAGCAAATACATTTCATGGCGAAATGGAAATGCATTTATCACGGCTGTGTTATGGCACATGGCGTTAAATCATCCGGAACTTACAATGGAAGAAAGACAACTCTAACAAAATTTTGGACAAATTTTGGTCTACTGATAAAATAGTTCGTGACAGACGGTGAACATTTTGTAAATGTCCAAGGTGGCGTAATCTTAAAACTAACGGCAGTTAATAAGGTATGAATATTTACCACATCCATAATTATCGATAATTTTATAAGCACATGTATAAAATATCAGATTATATCCATATACTAAAGTACGTTCAGAGATTACCACTAAACCATACTTTTAAAACATTTTAGTTATTTTCACCACAGGAGCTTGACGTTCTGATCATATTACATACAGCATATTCATTAAACTAGGTAATACGAAGTAAATTTTTTGGCCGAATGACATAAATCATATATGGATTGTTCATATAACTCGAAGTGATATTTTTTTGGACTACAAGATCGACGAAAATGCCGATTTCTTTTTCATAATTCTTCCGTAAAACGGCACTTAAAAAGCTGTTTCAATCTGTAACAAATGTAAGAGAAATTAATTGTTAATTGTTTAGCAATTTTCCTGAGTTTATATTTTTACCAACAAGCATCAGAGATTAGCAATCAAAACTTACATAAAAACATATTCCCGACTCTCACTTGCATTGTGTGATCACTCGAACGGAACTAATCTCTACCACCTGGCACAGTTCTTAGGAAATGCAATCGCAAAAAAGCCCACATGATCACTGTTTTTTTTAGTGCGATTTCATCTTTAGGGTGTGAACAATGTTAGTTTTTTTAACTTTTCACTCAACAAAATAGACTTTAACGCTTTTAATGATCAGCACCAATCATTTTCTGTATAACTTATTTAATTTACCACTGTACCCATGCATACGTGTGTATATATTTATACTTCTTTGTGCACATTATATAACAACTACTATATTACAAACAATTTATGAAGGACAAAACTCTTACATGTAATGAACAGGAGGACTGAAGAACAGCGGGAATTAAACTTCAATAATATTTCCTCTATGCTGGTATTGGTATTTTATGATTAAAAATGTTTAATTATATGATATTAGCCTTTCAGTAATTACTCTGTTAACACATTTATTGTTTCCTTATGTTTTACAGAATGTCAGCATGCATGTATCATTTCAACTGGAAACAGTCTAGGAGAAGAATTGTGTGAACAAAAAGAAGTAATTTTCAACTGTGGAAGCTTAATATTGTAATAATTATCAATCCGAAAAAAATTACTATCATCAGCTTCCAAATTCCTTATTGTGAATTTAACTGTAATATGATTTAAGCTTATACCTGACATTTTGTTTTATATTCTATGACATGTACATGCTTGAAAATGAAATGAAATGAATAAATAAAGATAATTTATTTAAATTTAAAAAACACAATATGACATTAGCTGGTATATTTTTTGTCAAAAACATTTAAGCTTATCGTTCATAACACACTAATCATCACCTTCGAGACAATTTAATGAAAATCAATTAAACATTAATTTGTATAAACACAGGTCGTCTTATGTTTTCCCCGCCTTGGCTATCAATGTATTAATTTTACCTTTTTTTTCGGCCACCACATGAACTGCCTTTAAATCAATCACACCAATGAGACTACATTTACGGCATTCATGTATAACACTGTAAGGCAATTCTGCAAGATCACGCGAACTTGTTGATTACCTTGAATATCTACATGCACAGTAATGGTACCATATGTAACAGAGAGAGAGAAATGTAGCGGCAAGACAGGGATTCGATCCGGGACTCTCAGAACACTAGCTAAGTGCTCTACCGTCTCTTACCTTGTCGTCGATAATCGACACCAGTCCCAGTGCCCGCTACACGTCCTCCCTCCTTTTTTGAATACATAATGAGACCTTTCAAACACCACAACCGTTGTGTTATTTAGTTGGGGTGCCAATTCAGTAACAGGAGAGAAGTAAAAGGTAGCTCTTCCGACTGAGCTACCTGATCACCGAAAATCAACCCATCTGATCCGCTACAAATATTTATCTGGTTATTTTATCACCCTTCCTACTTTTCAAGTTCTACCCGTTTGCATCGGGACTTCAGACTCCTACGTGGTGCGAAAAGGAACACTGTTTTTCGGTCTTACATACATGCCTTGACAAATGTATTCATCCGACTGTGCGATTGTTGCAAGCCGCTAAAGTTATCGTATCCTCGCTAGTGATTTCGCCTGCGTTTTGATTGTTTAATGATCTCTGACAACCAAAACAAATTATTATTGAGAGCCAATTTCTAGAATAATCGCATTCTATTCTACCTCATTTTCGTACGCTAATTTGATTACTATTCAGGTGGTACTATATCTCAAAAAATTGACCACTGTGCACGGAGTTACTGTGGGCGACCTCAGACCGCCGATGTTTTGGACGATCTGCTAGTATCATCAGTCTTCTGGTTACGGATCGGTGTGCAATAAAAAGGAAAATCGACAACACAGACACATGGCGGACGAGTGCTGTTGCGGGTTGTTATGTTATTTTTCCCCTAGTTTAGATTATACTACACTTTTTTGTGCTAAGATTGTCTCAGCATATGTAGGGGGGAAGATCTTGACATTGATATTGGGGCGCCTTTTCCTTTCAGCGCGGTTGTTGTTGGACTCCACGTAGACATTGTGTTTTCCCCATATTTTTTTAATTGCTCGCAAATTTATACTCAGGACGTAAGGCACTATTTTTAAAGGCCATTTATCCAGCCCTAAAAACCGTCTACCTCTGCCGCACAATTATACCCAAGTTTTTATACCGGCATAATGATATTCGGTCACTGCGATCTCCCAAACTTTTTAGCTGATTAGTTGCCCTATATTATAAAACATATGATGTTATTGATCATTCAAGGAATTTTTCTGATGGTCTACAACAAAGTGGTATCCATGAATTTTAAACAATATTTGTATTAATCTGGGAATTGACTTAGTAACGTAAATCATCAGTAAGAATCAATAAATGTTGTGTTGACTTCTCATGAGAACAGTTATATAATCCTTAGGTTTTACGTACAAGTAACACCAGTATGAAGTTATGGAATTACGCAGAATTAGATTTATAAAAACTCGAATTTTGTTTACATATCTAGGTAACACGATACAAATTTGTGTAATGGATCAGCGTTTTTTTTAAACCCCATAGGGAAAAAACCTGCTGCTCAGCATAATCAAATGTTTAAATCACGGTGTTTGCTATATATAGTAGAAATAAATGGCATTTAGTATACCTCTTCTCTGCTGTCATCTTAAACTCTGCAAAAATATTTGATCCCCCCCCCGTTCATCCTTGATACATAGGACAGTCCTTTCTAGTATACTCAACCAAGTAGGTATGTGGGATTTGAAAACTCAAAAAGATACGTGTTGTACTGATAAAATTGCATTATGTAAATTGTTGTAAACTCCGTCTTCCTGATGTCTAAGGAAAGCTGTACAAACACATTTTCATGGTCATCTGGTCCGTGCTGAGCAACAAGTGTTACTCCGGTTTTGTTCGTAGAAGGTTAGGATTACAATGTATCTCCCACATTCAACTTGCTGTGTACAACAATATATAAGAATAGTTATCAAAACTGTGTGGTTAAAAGATGACCAATTGACCATTTTAATCTCAAATATCACGTGATGAAATTGTTAAAGTACTTCTAGTGGCTCGGCAGACATATTCTTATATTTAAGAGAACTATTGTGGCCAAAGAAAAGTATGCACCCTCTTGTACTTTGCTGCTGCCTGACAAACGAAATACTGGTTAACTGATACTTTGGGTCCTGGAACACTTGTTGGCAATAGCTATTTTTTCAGTATTAAGATCATGGATATTTTTCAGTGTAACAGACCACATTATGTTCTCTGGTTAATATAGCGGGCCGCTGTATTAGGTGTTAAATAAATGCAGCTATGAACGATATACACATCATAATGAATACATTCAGACAGGGCGTCACTTCTCAAACGTTTTTAGTAATTTGTCTCTTATTTTCAACTCGCTTCTGTTGAACCACAAGGAATCCTCAAAAGTCCACCCAACCGTGGAAGGAATCTCACCAGCCATAATTATATTTCTTTCCAATTGTACAAAACTAACAGTAGTATTGACCTTAAAAAAAAATTTCTCCCTATCATCAAGACCGAGCCATTTTA
This sequence comes from Argopecten irradians, assembly GCF_041381155.1. Lineage (NCBI taxonomy): Eukaryota > Metazoa > Mollusca > Bivalvia > Pectinida > Pectinidae > Argopecten > Argopecten irradians. The sequence continues at coordinate 40,373 of NW_027187514.1, read as the reverse complement.
GTAACTTTCCGTACTTTGATCACCATCTTCACAAAACTACCGTGCATTTGGCTGAAACATTGGCATGCATGAATCCTGACATGGTCCCCCGACAAAGTGTTGGATTTATTTTGGTCATCCGAATCCAAGATGGCCGTCAAGTCCGGACATCTTGAAAACCCAAAAATTATATTTGAACTTCTTCTCAAGTTCTACTGTGACTGCGATTTGGCTGAAACTTGTCATGAAAAGATCCTGACAAAGTCCCGACTAAGTGTTGTTATTTTTCGGGTCCGATCTGAAATCCAAGATGGCCGCCATCTCGTGAAAACAAGCATCAGTTTTGGCGAGGATCACCTCGCCATTGTGATCCTGGTTGCAAAATTCTCTTACAGTCAATTTCCTCAATATGATTGGCTTAGAAATTGCTCGCAGATACTAGCGCTCCTAGCGGCAGTGTATTCAACAACTTTGATTTTACCGGGAATTTTAAATAGCAAATTTTGAATATGAAAGTTACTGATATAAGCGTATCTGTAACGTTGAAATAGGAATAGTATATTACGGCTTTTATATCCTTGACTATATACACTATCCAAAAGATCTTCTGTTTGAAAATTTTCACCTGAATTATTTACAAAGTATCTAGACTTTCGTTCCCAAAATGGTGTTTACAATGAATGAAGACGTTTCGTCCCAAAAAAATGCTTCGCTTCGAAGCTGGTTCCCCCCAGTCGTTTACTCCCTATTAGTGACAGTTATCCCGCAATGGAAAAAAAATGAAATCAATATTTCACCTCGAACATCAAAATTGATACCTTAATGAATTTTGTAATTTGAATCAAAATTTGTCTCGGAGCAAATACATTTCATGGCGAAATGGAAATGCATTTATCACGGCTGTGTTATGGCACATGGCGTTCATCCGGAACTAACATGGAAGAAAGACAACTCTAACAAAATTTTGGACAAATTTGTCTACTGATAAAATAGTTCGTGACAGACAGGTGAACATTTTGTAAATGTCAAAGGTGGCGTAATCTTAAAACTAACGGCAGTTAATAAGGTATGAATATTTACCACATCCATAATTATCGATAATTTTATAAGCACATGTATAAATATCAGATTATATCCATATACTAAAGTACGTTCAGAGATTACCACTAAACCATACTTTTAAAACATTTTAGTTATTTTCACCACAGGAGCTTGACGTTCTGATCATATACATACAGCATATTCATTAAACTAGGTAATACGAAGTAAATTTTTGGCCGAATGACATAAATCATATATGGATTGTTCATATAACTCGAAGTGATATTTTTTGGACTACTAGATCGACGAAAATGCCGATTTCTTTTTTCATAAATTCTTCCGTAAAACGGCACTTAAAAAGCTGTTTCAATCTGTAACAAATGTAGAGAAATTAATTGTTAATTGTTTAGCAATTATCCTGAGTTATATTTTACCAACAAGCATCAGAGATTAGCAATCAAAACTTACATAAACATATTCCCGACTCTCACTTGCATTGTGTGATCACTCGAACGGAACTAATCTCTACCACCTGGCACAGTCTTAGAAATGCAATCGCACAAAAGCCCACATGATCACTGTTTTTAGTGCGATTACATCTTAGGGTGTGAACAATGTTAGTTTTTTTTTAACTTTTCACTCAACAAAATAGACTTTACGCTTTTTCATGATCAGCACCATCATTTTCTGTATAACTTATTAATTTACCACTGTACCCATGCATACGTGTGTTATATTTATACTTCTTTGTGCACATTATATAACAACTACTATATTACAAACAATTTATGAAGGACAAAACTCTTACATGTAAGAACAGGAGGACTGAAGAACAGCGGGAATTAAACTTCAATAATATTTCCTCTATGCTGGTATTGGTATTTATGATTAAAAAATGTTTAATTATATGATATTAGCCTTTCAGTAATTACTCTGTTAACACATTTATTGTTTCCTTATGTTTTACAGAATGTCAGCATGCATGTATCATTTCAACTGGAAACAGTCTAGGAGAAGAATTGTGTGAACAAAAAGAAGTAATTTTCAACTGTGGAAGCTTAATATTGTAATAATTATCAATCCGAAAAAATTACTATCATCATCTTCAAATTCCTTATTGTGAATTTAACTGTAATATGATTTAAGCATATACCTGACATTTGTTTATATTCTATGACATGTACATGCTTGAAATGAAATGAAATGAATAAATAAAAGATAATTTAAATTTAAAACACAATATGACATTAGCTGGTATATTTTTTGTCAAAAACATTTAAGTCTATCGTTCATAACACACTAATCATCACCTTCGAGACAATTTAATGAAAATCAATTAAACATTAATTTGTATAACACAGGTCGTCTTATGTTTTCCCCGCCTTGGCTATCAATGTATTAATTTTACCTTTTTTTTCGGTCACCACATGAACTGCCTTTAAATCAATCACACCAATGAGACATACATTTACTGCATTCATTATAACACTGTAAGGCAATTCTGCAAGATCAGCGAACATTGTTGATTTACCTTGAATATCTACATGCAACAGTATGTACCATATGTAACAGGAGAGGAGAAAATGTAGCGGCAAGACCGGGATTCGATCCCGGGACTCTCCGAACACTAGCTAAGAATGCTCTACCGTGCTCTACCTTGTCGTCGATAATCGACCCAGTCCAGTCCCGCTACACTCCTCCCTCCTTTTTTGAATACATATGAGACCCTTTCAAACACCACAACCGTTGGTTATTTAGTTGGGTGCCAATTCTGTAACAGGAGAGAAGAAAATGTAGCTCTTCCGACTGAGCTACCTGATCACCGAAAATCAACCCAGTCTGATCCCGCTACAAATATTTATCTGGTTATTTTATCATCCCTTCCTATTTTCAATCTACCTTTATGACTTAGAATCTTACCTGGTGGAAAAGAATATTTTGTCTTACAAATCTCGACAAATTAATGCACACTGTGATTGTTGCAAGCTAAACTACGTATCCGCTAGCTGATTACTGATTGATTGTTATAATGATCTCAAACACACTAATTACTTATTGTGCCAATGTAAATATATTATAATCTAACTCTTTCAAATATTCCTGATTACTATTCATGTGTAATATCTCAAAACATTGACATGTGCACGGAGTACGGCGGACCAGACAGCCGATGTTTTGGACATCTGCTAGATATTTCAGTTTCAGGTTACGGTGGCCAATAAAAGAAAACAAACACAATGCGGTTTTTCATATGTTAATTCTTCTAAATACAACACTAGTTTTTGTGCAGAGTTGTCAAGCATTTATGGGGAATATTTTGCATTGAAATTGTCACCTTGCATACATCGGTTTTGGGACTCCCTGTACATTGTAAAAACCCCATTTTTTGATGCGCAAAATATACTGATAGTAGATTTTTTTGGGGCAGCATTTTCAGCCCTAAAAAGTACCTGCGCAAATTTTATACAAGTTTTTACGGTATATGATATTGGAAGTGTATCCCAAACTTTTTATATTATTATTTGCCAATAACACTGTTATGATATCAGAAATATTTTGATGGTCTACAACAAATGTTACCTGAATTTTAACAATATTGCATAACATGGAAATTAGAACTTAATATCAGAAAGATAAAAAATTGTGATGATTTCTCAAGACGTAAATCGGTACCACAACACCAGTTGATGTTATGGAAATACAGAATTAGATTTATAAGAATTGTTTACATATCTAGTACAGAACATAATGTTAATGGTAGCGTTTTTAAAGAAAGGGAAAAAACCTGCTGAAACAAACAATTAAATCGGTGTTTGCTATATATAAGAAATAAAGGAATGTATCTCTTCCTGTTCATCTTAAACTGAAAATATTTGATTCACTTGTAATGACCAGTTTTAGTATACTCATCAGAGGTAATGGGGATTTGAAAATAAAAAAAAATGGCCACAGCTGCGCCCATCTTGAAAACACATTTTGAACTTCTTCTCAAGTTCTAAACCAGTGCGATTTGCCGAAACTTGCATGAAATGATCCTGACAATGGTCCCCATAAAGTGTTGGTATTTTTCAAATCGATCCGAAATCCCAAGATGGCCGCCATCTTGAAAACACATTTTTTAACTTCTATCTCAAGATCTATACCGTGTGCGATATGGCTGAAACTTGCATGAAATGGATCCTGACAAGGTCCCCTACAAAGTGTTTGTGGATTTTTCTTTTGGGTTCGATCCAAAAATCCATAGATGGCCTCCACAGCCGCCATCTTGAAAACACATTTTGGCACTTCTTCTCAACTTCTGCCTGTGTAGATTTGGCTGAAACATGCCTGAGATGATCCTGACATGGACGCGACAAATGTATTGTTACATCTCTTGGTGTTGATGCCCAAAATTGAAGAAGCGCTTACTATGACTACTAATATCTAATTAAATTCCTTACATGTTAAGTTGCCCATTGGGCCCTCATTGTTTGAAATAAAATTTGTTGAATGAAATGGAAAATTGAACCTGACAAAGGTCCTGACAAAGGTGACAAACCATATATGAAATAAATTAATTTACTCTATTGCCAAGGTATCTCAGATGACCGTTAATGGTGCCCTTTGGGCCGTCTTGTTTTATATTTGAGTTGACTGCAAACAAAACGGTATCTGTTCCGCGACAACGACTGTGCAAATTGTATATCACTAGGCCTACCTGCTACCTGCAGTTATCGTGATTTTTTCATGCAACTTAGTAGAATATTAACGATGCATACGCAAGTAGAAAGATATAATCTAAAAAAGATTGTATTGTACAATTTACTCAATGCATAATATAACTTTGATATTCCATGGATAATAAATAAAAACTGTTCGTTTTCTCCCCCTCCGTATCAACGTAACTATGAGCGTGTGCTTCGTCGTCGGCGAAATCTAGGAACTCATTACTCTCAGGGGGTGTCTTCAATGACGTTCGAGCATAGATCAGAAAAAATCAATAAAAATAACAAACAAAGATTATCGTATACCAGGTATAGTAAAGAACAACTAAAAAACTTTGTGATTGTGATCAAGGTGTTATTATCCTTTTTTCACTTTTCTTCATGCTGAAACAACAGCTACATGCACATTACATTTACAATTTTTTATTTTTCCTATAAGTAAATACTCTATCATACAACAATGTTATCTGCTTCTATAAAAAAAAAATCACTGTATATAAAAAAAAGCAGAAATCTGGTTTAGCGTTAACGTGCAGATCTTCTGATATTTCGATTCTCACCACCGGCGGCAATTTTTTTTTCGTTTTTTTTTTTTTTTTTTTTTATATCATGCAAACATGCCTATTCAAACTATTCACAATATCTGGCGAGGGCTACATGTATCTCTATTAGCTCTATTACTACAGAATGAATAATTATATATCTGAGGATTTACATCGGATATATACATGGTCAGTATCTTACAGTAGCTAGGCCAAGGGCGTGTCCTTGAATAGGCCTGTTAGCTTTATTTTGGTGTTGACACGGAAAGACGAGAGATGACTCCTGTCTCCTGGACATTAAAACAAATCATTTATTTTATCTAGGCAAATTATAATTTGAAAATTCCATATACCGCCTGCAGGGAGACATCCTAGGCCTATCGCTAACCACAATGCACTCGATTGTGTTCTTATACATATGTATTATGTAACTTTTCATTGATTATTTGATCCAGATATATCTGTCTTCGACACTTATATTTAGAATTATGAATATGTGGAAGGAACGTTTGTACAAGAAAAAACAACCCATCTCAACTGCTATTCCGGGACCGTGAGATGTAATATTGGTCACCTCGGCCCAAGCACTAGGGGCACGCAAATTATTCATCATGTAAAATAATTCCTATGTACGTCATGTCCACATGACTGAAAATTGCGAGAAATGAATTATATATTATGTAAGTATCGGTTAGCATGTTAACTTACATTATATATAATAATAATAATAAAAAATACTGTGAGAGATATCTTCATAATTCCAATTGTTCGGAAATCAGAACGATTTTTTAAGTGTTCCAGCAAAATTAATGTAGTGTAACTTACTTACTTTTGGAGAAAATCGTCTTTTTGTGTCCCCTATTTCCCGGATGCAAATATTCACTGTTGCCCATACTTGGAAGGTCTTTATCACTACGGTGTTTATTCCCGTTGAAAACAAGCGTTTCTGACGCCCTTCGTGGGTTAAGTTCATTTTACGAATTTAAAGTCAACAAAAGAAGCGGAACAATATCAAGAAACAATGCATTTTCCAGCTCTTATATCGACATTAGTCGGGCACAGAACTCGATACCGGATATTAAGAATTTCCTGTAAATAGTTACGATAGAAAAATATAACGACGGTATGAGTAAATAAATGTTAAATTTCTTTCGTTTGTTTCAATTTCTAAATTTGATGACTTCATCCCGAACATTCCAGTGACGTCATTTTAGTAGGAGTGAATGAAACGGCAGTCAGTCCCGCCAAAACAGTGACGTCACAATCATCGGAATGACGTCGCTTACATATTTCCCGCAGTAGTAAAAAGGGTTATACACTCATTCGGTTTTAGTGAATGCATGTTTTCTTGATCATCAAAGAAAGCGTTTCGCTTTGAGCGAAATCGTTGTAAATAACAGGCAATTTGCTTTCGTTTTGAATACCATCTTCTGTATGTATAATGAAAAAGTTGCAGGATAAACAGAATACACGGTCACTATCTAACAATACAAGTTTTACTTTCGTGTCGACAGGGAAAACCGAGATGACTTGGCAAAACTTCCTAATCTCATCTCATCGCACAAACGATAGCAGCATCGAATCATAGCAAAATAAAAAAGTCCAACGTTGGAAATATTGCACGTACATTCATTATTTACATAAAACCAGTAATTAGAATAATCATTTATTTCATCTAGACTCAATAATTTACAAATACCATACACCGCCCGCCTGCATGGAGACGTCCATGGCCTATCGCTACCCACGATGCTCTCGATCGTGGTCTTAATATTATGTAACTTTTCATGGGTTATTAAATCTAGATATATCTGTTTTCGACAGTTAAATATCTATGATGAACACGTGTAAAACAAGCAATCTCAACTGCTATTCCGAGACCGTTAAAATGCAATCTTGGTCATCTCAGCCAAAACATAGGGGCACGCAAATTATGACAGAAACGTTTACTAGTAATTTGATACATACATGTATGTCATTTAAAAGTATTGGAGACCTTTTGATATGCACGTGTATATCAAGACGTTTCAAGTGGCTGCCCGTATTATTTTTTGTGAAAAAGGATCATACATATATATGTTATAAAATTCGGTTAGTTTTTTTATTGTCATTATTGTTTATATACACTGTATGTGATATTTAAACGAAAACACATATTTTACCTAAGAAGCCAATGATATATATAATGTAAGTATCGGTTAACTTGTTAACTTACATTATATTATTAACTTACATTATATATATAATAATAATAATAAAAAAAACTGTAAGAGGTATCTTCATAATTCCAATTGTTCTGAAATCAGAACGATTTTTTTAAGTGTTCCAGCAAAATTAATGTAGTGTAACTTACTTACATTTGGAGAAAATCGACTTTTTGTGTCCCTATTTCCCCGATGCAAATATTCACTGTTGCCATACTTGGAAGGTCTTTATCACTACGGTGTTTATTCCCGTTGAAAACAAACGTTCTGACGCCCTTCGCGGGTTAAGTTCATTTTACGAATTTAAAGTCAACAAAAGAAGCGGAACAAATATCAAGAAACAGTGCATTTTCAGCTCTAATATCGACATTAGTCGGGCACAGAACTAGATACCGGATAATAAGAATTTCCTGTAATAGTTGCAATAGAAAATATTACGATGTCAGTAAATAAATGTTTAATTTCTTTCGTTTGATTCAATTTCTAAATTTGCTGACTTGATTCCCAACATTCCAGTGACGACACTTTTAGTAGGAGTGAATGAAACGGCAGTCAGTCCCGCCAAACAGTGACGTCACAATCACCGGAATGACGTCGCTTACATAATCCCCACGGTAGTAAAAAGGAGTACACACTCATTCGGTTTAGTGAATGCAACTTTCTTGATCATCAAAGAAGCGTTTCCGAAATCGTGTAAATAACAGACAATTTGCTTTCGTTTTGAATACCATCTTCTGTATGTATAATGAAAAAGTTGCAGGATAAACAGAATACACGGTCACTATCTTACAATACAAGTTTTATTTTGGTGTGGTCTCATCGCAAAAACGATAGCAGCATCGATATTGATTATAGCAAAATAAAAATGTCAACGTTGGAAATATTGCAAGTACATTCATTATTTACATAAACCAGTAATTAGAATAATCATTTATTTCATCTAGACTAAATAATTTGCGAATCTCATACACCGCCTGCAAGGAGACGACCTTGCAATTGGCCTATTGCTAACCACGATGCTCTCGATCGTGGTCTTATATTATGTAACTTTTCATGGGATATTAAATCTAGATATATCTGTTTTCGACAGTTAAATTTCTATGAACATGTGTAAAACAAGCAGTCTCAACTGCTATCCCGGGGCCGTAAAATGCAATCTTGATCACCTCAGCCAAAACACAGGGGCACGCAAATTATGACAGAAACGTTTACTAGTAATTTGATACGTACATGAATGTATGTCATTTAAAAGTATTGGAGACCTTTTGATATGCACGTGTATATATCATGACGTTTCAAGTGGCTGCCCGTATTATTTTTTGTGAAAAATGAATTATATATATTATATATATGTTATAAAACTCGGTTAGCTTTTTTATTGTTATTATTGTTATAGACACTGTATGTGAAATTTAAACGAAAACACATATTTTACCTAAGAAGCCAATGATATATATATATAATGTAAGTATCGGTTAGCTTGTTACTTACATAATATATACTAATAATAATAAAAATACTGTTAGAGGTATCTTCATGATTCCAACTGTTCCGAAATCAGAATGATTTTTTTAGTGTTCCAGCAAAATTAATGTATTTTATTTTTCTTACTTTTTGAGAAAATCAACTTTTTATATCGATGCAAAAATTCACTTGGAAGGTCTTTATCACTACGGTGTTGATTCCAGTTGAAAACAAGCGTTCCGACGCCCTTCGAATTTGCGAATTCAAACTCAACAAAAGTAGCGGAATAATATCAATAAACCAGATATTTTCAACACTAAATATCGAGATTAATCAGGCATAGAACTCGATACCAGGTAATAAGAATTTCCTGTAACAGTTGCGATATGAAAATATTGCGATGTGAGTAAATAAATGATTAATTTCTTTATTCTGATTACCATTTCTAAATTTGACGATTTGATCCCGAACATTCCAATGACGTCACTTTTTAGTCCTCTATGAGCCCGGGTGATTCGACCTTGCAAGCTGACGTTTTGAAGGATTGAATAAGCACTCATTTGCGGTATTATGGTGGCAATTTGCACTCATATACAGCTTAACATAGTTTAAAATAATAGTGTTACTTTATCTTGGAACATTTCATTATTTAAACGTCACTTTGACAAAAAGAAACAGTAGGCCTACGTAGGCTACAATGTAAATCTTACAGCGTTTGTGGATACAAGGCTTCGTTTAGTAGATGAATTTCATGAAATATTGCACAAAAAACATCATTAACATGCTTCTGACACATATAATTAATGAGTTGAATTGAATATGTTTGACATTGTGTGTAAAAAATCTATTTTGGTCTTTCGCCGTCGAAAACCGATGAAACCGCGGTACCACTGGGTTGCGAGCAGCTATCGTGATTTTTTCGTGTTTATTTTTTCTTATTCATTAAAAAAGCGATCTTTGAAGACTTAAGACTATCTCTGAGTCCAAAAGGTTTCGGCTATAGCATTCATTTTTTTATATTTGAGTTGAATGCATCAAATCGGATCTGTTCCCGACATCGACTGTGCATTGTATAACATTAGGCCTACAATGTACCTGTACCTGCAGTTATCGTGATTTTTCATGCAACTTAGTAGAATTTTACGATGCATACGCAGTAGAAAGATATAATCTAAAAAAGATTGTATTGTACAATTTCTCAATGCATAATATAACTTTGATATTCCATGGTATAAAATAAAAACTGTCGTTTTCTCCGTATCAACGTAACACGAGCGTGTGCTTCGTCTCGGCGAAATCTAACTCATTCCTCTCAGGGGGTGTCTTCACCGACGTTCGAGCATATCAGAAAAAAAATCAATAAAATGACAAAGATTATCGTATACCAGGTATATTAAAGAACAACAAAAAACTTTGTGATTTGTGATCAATGTGTTATTATCCTTTTTTCACTTTTCTTCATGCTGAAACAACAGCTACATGCACATTACATTTACAAATTTTTATTTTTCCTATAAGGAAATACTCTATCATACAACAATGTTATCTGCTTCTTATAAAAAAAATCACTGTATATAAAAAAGCAGAAATCTGGTTAAGTGTTAACGTGCAGATCTTCTGATCTTTCTATTCTCACCACCGGCGGCAATTTTTTTTTTTTTTTTTTTTTTTTTTTTTATATATATCATGCAAACATGCCTATTCAAACTATTCACAATATCTGGCGAGGGCTACATGTACATGTAGCTCTATTACTACAGAATAAATAATTATATATCTGAGGATTTACATCGGATATATACATGGTCAGTATCTTACAGTAGCTAGGCCAAGGACGTGTCCTTGAATAGGCCTGTTAGTTTTATTTTGGTGTTGACACGGAAAGACGAGATGACTCCTGTCTCCTGGACATTAAAACAAATCATTTATTTCATCTAGGCAAATAATAATTTGAAAATTCCATATACCGCCTGCAAGGAGACGTCCTAGGCCTATCGCTACCCACAATACACTTGATCGTGGTCTTATACATATGTATTATGTAACTTTTCATCGATAATTTGATCCAGATATATCTGTCTTCGACAGTTATATTTAGAATTATGAATATGTGGAAGGAACGTATGTACAAGATAAAAACAACCCATCTCAACTGCTATTCCGGGACCGTGAAATGTAATATTGGTCACCTCAGCCCAAGCACATAATACAGGGGCACGCAAATTATTCATTATGTAAAATAATTCCTATGTACGTCATGTCCACATGACTGAAAATTATATATTATGTAAATATCGGTTAGCTTGTTACTTACATACATAATATATAATAATAATAATAATAAAAATACTGTTAGAGGTATCTTCATGATTCCAACTGTTCCGAAATCAGAATGATTTTTTTAGTGTTCCAGCAAAATTAATGTATTTTATTTTTCTTACTTTTTGAGAAAATCAACTTTTTATGTCGATGAAAAAAATCCACTTGGAAGGTCTTTATCACTACGGTGTTGATTCCGGTTGAAAACAAGCGTTCTGACGCCCTTCGAATTTGCGAATTCAAACTCAACAAAAGTAGCGGAATAATATCAATAAACCAGATATTTTCAACACTAAATATCGAGATTAATCAGGCATAGAACTCGATACCAGGTAATAAGAATTTCCTGTAACAGTTGCGATATGAAAATATTGCGATGTGAGTAAATAAATGATTAATTTCTTTATTCTGATTACCATTTCTAAATTTGACGATTTGATCCCGAACATTCCAATGACGTCACTTTTTAGTCCTCTATGAGCCCGGGTGATTCGACCTTGCAAGCTGACGTTTTGAAGGATTGAATAAGCACTCATTTGCGGTATTATGGTGACAATTTGCACTCATATACAGCTTAACATAGTTTAAAATAATGGTGTTACTTTATCTTGGAACATTTCATTATTTAAACGTCACTTTGACAAAAAGAAACAGTAGGCATACGTAGGCTACAATGTAAATCTTACAGCGTTTGTGGATACAAGGCTTCGTTTAGTAGATGAATTTCATGAAATATTGCACAAAAAACATCATTAACATGCTTCTGACACATATAATTAATGAGTTGAATTGAATATGTTTGACATTGTGTGTAAAAAATCTATTTTGGTCTTTCGCCGTCGAAAACCGATGAAACCGCGGTACCACTGGGTTGCGAGCAGCTATCGTGATTTTTTTCGTGTTTATTTTTTCTTATTCATTAAAAAAGCGATCTTTGACTATCTCTGAGTCCAAAAGGTTTCGGCTATAGCATTCATTTTTTTATATTTGAGTTGAATGCATCAAATCGGATCTGTTCTCGACATCGACTGTGCATTGTATAACATTAGGCCTACTATACCTGTACCTGCAGTTATCGTGATTTTTTTCATGCAACTTAGTAGAATTTTACGATGCATACGCAGTAGAAAGATATAATCTAAAAAAGATTGTATTGTACAATTTCTCAATGCATAATATAACTTTGATATTCCATGGTATAAAATGAAAACTGTCGTTTTCTCCGTATCAACGTAACACGAGCGTGTGCTTCGTCTCGGCGAAATCTAGCTCATTCCTCTCAGGGGGTGTCTTCAACGACGTTCGAGCATATCAGAAAAAATCAATAAAATAACAAAGATTATCGTATACCAGGTATATTAAAGAACAACAAAAAACTTTGTGATTTGTTATCAATGTGTTATTATCCTTTTTTCACTTTTCTTCATGCTGAAACAACAGCTACATGCACATTACATTTACAATTTTTTTTTTTTCCTATAAGGAAATACTCTATCATACAACAATGTTATCTGCTTCTTATAAAAAAAAATCACTGTATATAAAAAAAGCAGAAATCTGGTTTAGTGTTAACGTGCAGATCTTCTGATCTTTCGATTCTCCACCACGGCAATTTTTTTTTTTTTTTTTTTAATATATCATGCAAACATGCCTATTCAAACTATTCCAATATCTGGCGAGGGCTACATGTACATGTAGCTCTATTACTACAGAATAAATAATTATATATCTGAGGATTTACATCGGATATATACATGGTCAGTATCTTACAGTAGCTAGGCCAAGGACGTGTCCTTGAATAGGCCTGTTAGTTTTATTTTGGTGTTGACACGGAAAGACGAGATGACTCCTGTCTCATGGACATTAAAACAAATCATTTATTTCATCTAGGCAAATAATAATTTGAAAATTCCATATACCGCCTGCAAGGAGACGTCCTAGGCCTATCTCTACCCACAATACACTTGATCGTGGTCTTATACATATGTATTATGTAACTTTTCATCGATAATTTGATCCAGATATATCTGTCTTCGACAGTTGTATTTAGAATTATGAATATGTGGAAGGAACGTATGTACAAGATAAAAACAACCCATCTCAACTGCTATTCCGGGACCCTTAAATGTAATATTGGTCACCTCAGCCCAAGCACAGGGGCACGCAAATTATTCATTATGTAAAATAATTCCTATGTACGTCATGTCCACATGACTGAAAATTATATATTATGTAAATATCGGTTAGCTTGTAATAATAATAATAATAATAATAACTTTATTTAAACGTCGATGACCCATTGAGCCAATGGCTCATCTCCCATGGGTTCGACACAAAAGCATGCAAAACAACAGACAATAATATGACAAATTATACATGTATATATAGAAGTAAATCAACTAAACTAATAAATTAATTAATAAAAAAAAATAATAACATACGAAAACATTTACATTTATATGTATATCAACTACGACTACAAATCAAGTTAAATGAATCAAAGTAAAAATAGATTCATCACCACATACTATTCATGGACAGGATCTCGATTGTGTTGTTTACAGCAATTAAACAATTTCAATATACATTTGCAATAAATGCATTTTTAATCGGTATTTAAAATTTGCAAGTGGCGCACATTCTTTAATTTGCCTGGGTAATAAATTCCAGTTAATCACTCCAGAGTAGCTAAATGACTTTTTCATTAGTTCTGTACGAGGCTTTGGGAGCACAATGGATATATATATATAATAACACACTGAAGAGGCCACTTATAGTTTATCGGTTGTAATAGCCTGATTAAGTGTACAAGCCGATTCTACATTGGCAAGTAAAACAGCATAGTTCTATGAAGCTTTAGAGTATAAGATGGAAATATGAAGTGAGAGGTATTTTAATTATGTATATATTCTACATGTATACAGATGTACCATGTGCATTATTCAGCAAACATATACATAGACATACAATGTATATGTTAGGTAAATTTTTGCTTTGAATAAGATAAAATTTAGATATACAATTAGGCTGATTCTTTTTAATTAAAACAGATGGGAAAAGGTTTTATAACTAGTGACATATAGGGAATGTCCATTTCACGGATAGACATTATCACAAGGGATATGTAGGGAATTCCATTCGCGGATAGTCATTACAACTAGGGATATGTAGGGAAGGTCCATTACACGGATAGACATTATAACTAGGGATATGTAGGGACTGTCCATTAGACGGATAGACATTATAACTAGGGATATGTAGGGAATGTCCATTAGACGGATAGACATTATAACTAGGAATATATAGGGAATGTCCATTAGATGGATAGACATTATAACTAGGGATATATAGGGAATGTCCATTACATGGATAGACATTATAACTAGGGATATGTAGGGAATGTCCATTAGACGGATAGACATTATAACTAGGGATATGTAGGGAATGTCCATTAGACGGATAGACATTAAAACTAGGGATATGTAGGGAATGTCCATTACATGGATACTATGGATATATGAGGGAATGTCCATTAGATGGAAGACATTATAACTAGGGATATGTAGGGAATGTCCATTACATTGATAGACATTATAACTAGAGATATATAGGGAATGTCCATTAGACGGATAGACATTATAACTAGGGATATGTAGGGAATGTCCATTAGACGGATAGACATTATAACTAGGGATATGTAGGGAATGTCCATTAGATGGATAGACATTATAACTAGGGATATGTAGGGAAGGTCCATTAGACGGATAGACATTATAACTAGGGATATATAATAGGGAATGTCCATTAGACGGATAGACATTATAACTAGGGATATGTAGGGAAGGTCCATTAGACGGATAGACATTATAACTAGGAATATGTAGGGAATGTCCATTAGACGGATAGACATTATAACTAGGGATATATAGGGAATGTCCATTACACGGATAGACATTATAACTAGGGATATGTAGGGAATGTCCATTAGATGGATAGACATTATAACTAGGGATATATAGGGAAGGTCCATTAGACGGATAGACATTATAACTAGGGATATGTAGGGAATGTCCATTAGACGGATAGACATTATAACTAGGGATATGTAGGGAATGTCCATTACACGGATAGACATTATAAACTAGGGATATGTAGGGAATGTCCATTAGATGGATAGACATTATAACTAGGGATATGTATAGGGAATGTCCATTAGACGGATAGACATTATAACTAGGGATATGTAGGGAATGTCCATTAGATGGATAGACATTATAACTAGGGATATATAGGGAATGTCCATTAGACGGATAGACATTATAACTAGGGATATGTAGGGAATGTCCATTAGACGGATAGACATTATAACTAGGGATATGTAGGGAATGTCCATTAGACGGATAGACATTATAACTAGGGATATGTAGGGAATGTCCATTAGACGGATAGACATTATAACTAGGGATATATAGGGAATGTCCATTAGATGGATAGACATTATAACTAGGGATATGTAGGGAATGTCCATTAGACGGATAGACATTATAACTAGGGATATGTAGGGAATGTCCATTAGATGGATAGACATTATAACTAGGGATATGTAGGGAAGGTCCATTACACGGATAGACGTTATAAATAGGAATATATAGGGAAGGTCCATTAGATGGATAGACATTATAACTAGGGATATATAGGGAATGTCCATTACACGGATAGACATTATAACTAGGGATATGTAGGGAATGTCCATTACACGGATAGACATTATAACTAGGGATATATAGGGAATGTCCATTAGACGGATAGACATTATAACTAGGGATATATAGGGAATGTCCATTAGACGGATAGACATTATAACTAGGGATATATAGGGAATGTCCATTAGACGGATAGACATTATAACTAGGGATATATAGGGAAGGTCCATTAGACGGATAGACATTATAACTAGGGATATATAGGGAAGGTCCATTACACGGATAGACATTATAACTAGGGATATATAGGGAATGTCCATTAGACGGATAGACATTATAACTAGGGATATATAGGGAATGGTCCATTAGACGGATAGACATTATAACTAGGGATATGTAGGGAATGTCCATTAGACGGATAGACATTATAACTAGGGATATATAGGGAATGTCCATTAGATGGATAGACATTATAACTAGGGATATGTAGGGAATGTCCATTAGACGGATAGACATTATAACTAGGGATATGTAGGGAATGTCCATTAGACGGATAGACATTATAACTAGGAATATGTAGGGAATGTCCATTAGATGGATAGACATTATAACTAGGGATATGTAGGGAATGTCCATTAGATGGATAGACATTATAACTAGGGATATATAGGGAATGTCCATTAGACGGATAGACATTATAACTAGGGATATGTAGGGAAGGTCCATTAGATGGATAGACATTATAACTAGGGATATGTAGGGAATGTCCATTAGACGGATAGACATTATAACTAGGGATATGTAGGGAATGTCCATTACACGGATAGACATTATAACTAGGGATATGTAGGGAATGTCCATTAGACGGATAGACATTATAACTAGGGATATGTAGGGAATGTCCATTAGATGGATAGACATTATAACTAGGGATATATAGGGAATGTCCATTACACGGATAGACATTATAACTAGGGATATATAGGGAAGGTCCATTAGATGGATAGACATTATAACTAGGGATATATAGGGAAGGTCCATTAGACGGATAGACATTATAACTAGGGATATATAGGGAAGGTCCATTACACGGATAGACATTATAACTAGGGATATATAGGGAATGTCCATTACACGGATAGACATTATAACTAGGAATATATAGGGAATGTCCATTACATGGATAGACATTATAACTAGGGATATATAGGAAATGTCCATTACACGGATAGACATTATAACTAGGGATATGTAGGGAATGTCCATTACACGGATAGACATTATAACTAGGGATATATAGGGAATGTCCATTAGACGGATAGACATTATAACTAGGGATATGTAGGGAATGTCCATTAGACGGATAGACATTATAACTAGGGATATGTAGGGAATGTCCATTACACGGATAGACATTATAACTAGGGATATATAGGGAAGGTCCATTAGATGGATAGACATTATAACTAGGGATATATAGGGAATGTCCATTAGACGGATAGACATTATAACTAGGGATATGTAGGGAATGTCCATTAGACGGATAGACATTATAACTAGGGATATGTAGGGAATGTCCATTAGACGGATAGACATTATAACTAGGGATATGTAGGGAATGTCCATTAGATGGATAGACATTATAACTAGGGATATGTAGGGAATGTCCATTAGACGGATAGACATTAAAACTAGGGATATGTAGGGAATGTCCATTACACTGATAGACATTATAACTAGGGATATGTAGGGAATGTCCATTAGATGGATAGACATTATAACTAGGGATATGTAGGGAATGTCCATTAGATGGATAGACATTATAACTAGGGATATGTAGGGAATGTCCATTAGATGGATAGACATTATAACTAGGGATATGTAGGGAATGTCCATTAGACGGATAGACATTATAACTAGGGATATGTAGGGAATGTCCATTAGATGGATAGACATTATAACTAGGGATATGTAGGGAATGTCCATTAGATGGATAGACATTATAACTAGGGATATATAGGGAATGTCCATTAGACGGATAGACATTATAACTAGAGATATGTAGGGAATGTCCTTTAGACGGATATACATTATAACTAGGAATATGTAGGGAAGGTCTATTAGACGGATAGACATTAAAACTAGGGATATATAGGGAATGTCCATTAGATGGATAGACATTATAACTAGGGATATATAGGGAAGGTCCATTAGACGGATAGACATTATAACTAGGGATATATAGGGAATGTCCATTAGACGGATAGACATTATAACTAGGGATATGTAGGGAATGTCCATTAGACGGATAGACATTATAACTAGGGATATGTAGGGAATGTCCATTAGACGGATAGACATTATAACTAGGGATATGTAGGGAATGTCCATTACACGGATAGACATTATAACTAGGGATATATAGGGAATGTCCATTAGACGGATAGACATTATAACTAGGGATATGTAGGGAAGGTCCATTACACGGATAGACATTATAACTAGGGATATATAGGGAAGGTCCATTACACGGATAGACATTATAACTAGGAATATATAGGGAATGTCCATTAGATGGATAGACATTATAACTAGGGATATGTAGGGAAGGTCCATTACACGGATAGACATTATAACTAGGGATATGTAGGGAAGGTCCATTAGACGGATAGACATTATAACTAGGGATATGTAGGGAATGTCCATTACACGGATAGACATTATAACTAGGGATATGTAGGGAATGTCCATTACACGGATAGACATTATAACTAGGGATATATAGGGAATGTCCATTAGACGGATAGACATTATAACTAGGGATATGTAGGGAATGTCCATTAGATGGATAGACATTATAACTAGGGATATGTAGGGAATGTCCATTAGACGGATAGACATTATAACTAGGGATATATAGGGAATGTCCATTAGACGGATAGACATTATAACTAGGGATATGTAGGGAATGTCCATTACACGGATAGACATTATAACTAGGGATATGTAGGGAATGTCCATTAGATGGATAGACATTATAACTAGGGATATGTAGGGAATGTCCATTAGACGGATAGACATTATAACTAGGGATATGTAGGGAAGGTCCATTAGACGGATAGACATTATAACTAGGGATATGTAGGGAATGTCCATTAGACGGATAGACATTATAACTAGGGATATGTAGGGAATGTCCATTAGACGGATAGACATTATAACTAGGGATATGTAGGGAAGGTCCATTACACGGATAGACATTATAACTAGGGATATGTAGGGAAGGGTCCATTAGATGGATAGACATTATAACTAGGGATATATAGGGAATGTCCATTAGACGGATAGACATTATAACTAGGGATATGTAGGGAATGTCCATTAGATGGATAGACATTATAACTAGGGATATGTAGGGAATATCCATTAGACGGATAGACATTATAACTAGGGATATGTAGGGAATGTCCATTAGACGGATAGACATTATAACTAGGGATATGTAGGGAATGTCCATTAGACGGATAGACATTATAACTAGGGATATGTAGGGAATGTCCATTACACGGATAGACATTATAACTAGGGATATATAGGGAATGTCCATTAGACGGATAGACATTATAACTAGGGATATGTAGGGAAGGTCCATTAGACGGATAGACATTATAACTAGGGATATATAGGGAATGTCCATTACACGGATAGACATTATAACTAGGGATATGTAGGGAATGTCCATTAGACGGATAGACATTATAACTAGGGATATATAGGGAATGTCCATTAGACGGATAGACATTATAACTAGGGATATGTAGGGAATGTCCATTAGACGGATAGACATTATAACTAGGGATATATAGGGAATGTCCATTAGACGGATAGACATTATAACTAGGGATATGTAGGGAATGTCCATTAGACGGATAGACATTATAACTAGGGATATGTAGGGAATGTCCATTAGACGGATAGACATTATAACTAGGGATATGTAGGGAAGGTCCATTAGATGGATAGACATTATAACTAGGGATATGTAGGGAATGTCCATTAGACGGATAGACATTAAAACTAGGGATATGTAGGGAATGTCCATTACACTGATAGACATTATAACTAGGGATATGTAGGGAAGGTCCATTAGACGGATAGACATTATAACTAGGGATATATAGGGAATGTCCATTAGACGGATAGACATTATAACTAGGGATATGTAGGGAAGGTCCATTACACGGATAGACATTATAACTAGGGATATATAGGGAATGTCCATTAGACGGATAGACATTATAACTAGGGATATGTAGGGAATGTCCATTAGATGGATAGACATTATAACTAGGGATATATAGGGAATGTCCATTAGACGGATAGACATTATAACTAGGGATATGTAGGGAATGTCCATTAGACGGATAGACATTATAACTAGGGATATATAGGGAAGGTCATTAGACGGATAGACATTATAACTAGGGATATGTAGGGAAGTCCATTAGACGGATAGACATTATAACTAGGGATATATATAGGGAAGGTCCATTACACGGATAGACATTATAACTAGGGATATATAGGGAAGGTCCATTACACGGATAGACATTATAACTAGGGATATGTAGGGAAGGTCCATTAGACGGATAGACATTATAACTCTAGGGATATATAGGGAAGGTCCATTAGACGGATAGACATTATAACTAGGGATATGTAGGGAATGTCCATTAGATGGATAGACATTATAACTAGGGATATGTAGGGAATGTCCATTACACGGATAGACATTATAACTAGGGATATATAGGGAATGTCCATTAGATGGATAGACATTATAACTAGGGATATGTAGGGAATGTCCATTAGACGGATAGACATTATAACTAGGGATATGTAGGGAATGTCCATTAGACGGATAGACATTATAACTAGGGATATATAGGGAATGTCCATTACATGGATAGACATTATAACTAGGGATATGTAGGGAATGTCCATTAGATGGATAGACATTATAACTAGGGATATGTAGGGAATGTCCATTAGACGGATAGACATTATAACTAGGGATATGTAGGGAATGTCCATTAGACGGATAGACATTATAACTAGGGATATATAGGGAATGTCCATTACACGGATAGACATTATAACTAGGGATATATAGGGAATGTCCATTAGACGGATAGACATTATAACTAGGGATATGTAGGGAATGTCCATTAGACGGATAGACATTAAAACTAGGGATATGTAGGGAAGGTCCATTAGACGGATATACATTATAACTAGGGATATGTAGGGAATGTCCATTACACGGATAGACATTATAACTAGGGATATGTAGGGAAGTCCATTAGACGGATAGACATTATAACTAGGGATATGTAGGGAATGTCCATTAGACGGATAGACATTATAACTAGGGATATGTAGGGAATGTCCATTACACGGATAGACATTATAACTAGGGATATGTAGGGAATGTCCATTACACGGATAGACATTATAACTAGGGATATGTAGGGAATGTCCATTACATGGATAGACATTATAACTAGGGATATGTAGGGAATGTCCATTAGATGGATAGACATTATAACTAGGGATATATAGGGAATGTCCATTAGATGGATAGACATTATAACTAGGGATATGTAGGGAAATGTCCATTACACGGATAGACATTATAACTAGGGATATATGTAGGGAAGGTCCATTAGACGGATAGACATTATAAACTAGGGATATGTAGGGAATGTCCATTAGATGGATAGACATTATAACTAGGGATATGTAGGGAATGGTCCATTACATGGATAGACATTATAACTAGGGATATGTAGGGAAGTCCATTAGATGGATAGACATTATAACTAGGGATATGTAGGGAAGGTCCATTACACGGATAGACATTATAACTAGGGATATATAGGGAATGTCCATTAGATGGATAGACATTATAACTAGGGATATGTAGGGAATGTCCATTAGACGGATAGACATTATAACTAGGGATATGTAGGGAATGTCCATTAGACGGATAGACATTATAACTAGGGATATATAGGGAATGTCCATTAGACGGATAGACATTATAACTAGGGATATGTAGGGAAGGTCCATTAGACGGATAGACATTATAACTAGGGATATGTAGGGAATGTCCATTAGATGGATAGACATTATAACTAGGGATATGTAGGGAATGTCCATTAGACGGATAGACATTATAACTAGGGATATATAGGGAAGGTCCATTACACGGATAGACATTATAACTAGGGATATGTAGGGAAGGTCCATTACACGGATAGACATTATAACTAGGGATATATAGGGAATGTCCATTAGATGGATAGACATTATAACTAGGGATATGTAGGGAATGTCCATTACACGGATAGACATTATAACTAGGGATATATAGGGAAGGTCCATTAGACGGATAGACATTATAACTAGGGATATGTAGGGAATGTCCATTAGACGGATAGACATTATAACTAGGGATATATAGGGAAGGTCCATTACACGGATAGACATTATAACTAGGGATATGTAGGGAAGGTCCATTACACGGATAGACATTATAACTAGGGATATGTAGGGAAGGTCCATTAGACGGATAGACATTATAACTAGGGATATGTAGGGAATGTCCATTACACGGATAGACATTATAACTAGGGATATGTAGGGAAGGTCCATTAGATGGATAGACATTATAACTAGGGATATATAGGGAATGTCCATTAGACGGATAGACATTATAACTAGGGATATATAGGGAATGTCCATTACACGGATAGACATTATAACTAGGGATATGTAGGGAATGTCCATTAGACGGATAGACATTATAACTAGGGATATATAGGGAAGGTCCATTAGATGGATAGACATTATAACTAGGGATATGTAGGGAAGGTCCATTACACGGATAGACATTATAACTAGGGATATATAGGGAATGTCCATTAGACGGATAGACATTATAACTAGGGATATGTAGGGAATGTCCATTACACGGATAGACATTATAACTAGGGATATGTAGGGAATGTCCATTAGACGGATAGACATTATAACTAGGGATATGTAGGGAATGTCCATTAGATGGATAGACATTATAACTAGGGATATGTAGGGAATGTCCATTAGACGGATAGACATTATAACTAGGGATATGTAGGGAATGTCCATTAGACGGATAGACATTAAAACTAGGGATATGTAGGGAATGTCCATTACACTGATAGACATTATAACTAGGAATATGTAAGGAATGTGCATTAGATGGATAGACATTATAACTAGGGATATGTAGGGAATGTCCATTAGACGGATAGACATTATAACTAGGGATATATAGGGAATGTCCATTAGATGGATAGACATTATAACTAGGGATATATAGGGAAGGTCCATTAGACGGATAGACATTATAACTAGGGATATGTAGGGAATGTCCATTACACGGATAGACATTATAACTAGGGATATGTAGGGAATGTCCATTAGATGGATAGACATTATAACTAGGGATATGTAGGGAATGTCCATTAGACGGATAGACATTATAACTACGGATGTGTAGGGAAGGTCCATTACACGGATAGACATTATAACTAGGGATATATAGGGAATGTCCATTACACGGATAGACATTATAACTAGGGATATATAGGGAATGTCCATTAGACGGATAGACATTATAACTAGGGATATGTAGGGAATGTCCATTACACGGATAGACATTATAACTAGGGATATATAGGGAAGGTCCATTAGACGGATAGACATTATAACTAGGGATATATAGGGAAAGTCCATTAGATGGATATACATTATAACTAGGGATATGTAGGGAAGGTCCATTACACGGATAGACATTATAACTAGGGATATATAGGGAATGTCCATTAGACGGATAGACATTATAACTAGGGATATATAGGGAATGTCCATTACACGGATAGACATTATAACTAGGGATATATAGGGAATGTCCATTAGACGGATAGACATTATAACTAGGGATATATAGGGAATGTCCATTAGACGGATAGACATTATAACTAGGGATATATAGGGAAGGTCCATTACACGGATAGACATTATAACTAGGGATATATAGGGAAGGTCCATTAGACGGATAGACATTATAACTAGGAATATATAGGGAAAGTCCATTAGATGGATAGACATTATAACTAGGGATATGTAGGGAAGGTCCATTACACGGATAGACATTATAACTAGGGATATATAGGGAATGTCCATTAGACGGATAGACATTATAACTAGGGATATGTAGGGAATGTCCATTAGACGGATAGACATTATAACTAGGGATATGTAGGGAATGTCCATTAGACGGATAGACATTATAACTAGGGATATGTAGGGAATGTCCATTACATGGATAGACATTATAACTAGAGATATATAGGGAATGTCCATTAGACGGATAGACATTATAACTAGGGATATATAGGGAAGGTCCATTAGACGGATAGACATTATAACTAGGGATATGTAGGGAATGTCCATTACACGGATAGACATTATAACTAGGGATATGTAGGGAATGTCCATTACACGGATAGACATTATAACTAGGGATATATAGGGAATGTCCATTAGACGGATAGACATTATAACTAGGGATATGTAGGGAATGTCCATTAGATGGATAGACATTATAACTAGGGATATGTAGGGAAGGTCCATTACACGGATAGACGTTATAAATAGGAATATATAGGGAAGGTCCATTAGATGGATAGACATTATAACTAGTGACATATAGGGAATGTCCATTACACGGATAGACATTATAACTAGGGATATGTAGGGAATGTCCATTACACGGATAGACATTATAACTAGGGATATGTAGGGAATGTCCATTAGACGGATAGACATTATAACTAGGGATATGTAGGGAATGTCCATTAGATGGATAGACATTATAACTAGGGATATGTAGGGAATGTCCATTACACGGATAGACATTATAACTAGGGATATGTAGGGAAATGTCCATTAGACGGATAGACATTATAACTAGGGATATGTAGGGAAGGTCCATTAGACGGATAGACATTATAACTAGGGATATATAGGGAATGTCCATTAGACGGATAGACATTATAACTAGGGATATGTAGGGAATGTCCATTAGACGGATAGACATTATAACTAGGGATATGTAGGGAATGTCCATTAGACGGATAGACATTATAACTAGGGATATGTAGGGAATGTCCATTAGACGGATAGACATTATAACTAGGGATATGTAGGGAATGTCCATTAGATGGATAGACATTATAACTAGGGATATGTAGGGAAGGTCCATTAGACGGATAGACATTATAACTAGGGATATGTAGGGAATGTCCATTAGACGGATAGACATTATAACTAGGGATATGTAGGGAAGGTCCATTAGACGGATAGACATTATAACTAGGGATATGTAGGGAATGGTCCATTAGACGGATAGACATTATAACTAGGATATGTAGGGAATGTCCATTAGACGGATAGACATTATAACTAGGGATATATAGGGAATGTCCATTAGACGGATAGACATTATAACTAGGGATATATAGGGAAGGTCCATTAGACGGATAGACATTATAACTAGGGATATGTAGGGAATGTCCATTAGACGGATAGACATTATAACTAGGGATATGTAGGGAATGTCCATTAGACGGATATAGACATTATAACTAGGGATATGTAGGGAATGTCCATTAGACGGATAGACATTATAACTAGGGATATGTAGGGAATGTCCATTAGACGGATAGACATTATAACTAGGGATATGTAGGGAATGTCCATTACACGGATAGACATTATAACTAGGGATATATAGGGAAGGTCCATTAGACGGATAGACATTATAACTAGGGATATGTAGGGAATGTCCATTAGATGGATAGACATTATAACTAGGGATATATAGGGAATGTCCATTAGACGGATAGACATTATAACTAGGGATATATAGGGAATGTCCATTAGACGGATAGACATTATAACTAGGGATATATAGGGAATGTCCATTAGACGGATAGACATTATAACTAGGGATATGTAGGGAAGGTCCATTAGACGGATAGACATTATAACTAGGGATATGTAGGGAATGTCCATTAGACGGATAGACATTATAACTAGGGATATGTAGGGAATGTCCATTAGACGGATAGACATTATAACTAGGGATATATAGGGAATGTCCATTAGACGGATAGACATTATAACTAGGGATATGTAGGGAAGGTCCATTAGACGGATAGACATTATAACTAGGGATATATAGGGAAGGTCCATTAGATGGATAGACATTATAACTAGGGATATGTAGGGAATGTCCATTAGACGGATAGACATTATAACTAGGGATATGTAGGGAATGTCCATTAGACGGATAGACATTATAACTAGGGATATGTAGGGAAGGTCCATTAGACGGATAGACATTATAACTAGGGATATGTAGGGAATGTCCATTAGACGGATAGACATTATAACTAGGGATATATAGGGAATGTCCATTAGACGGATAGACATTATAAACTAGGGATATGTAGGGAATGTCCATTACACGGATAGACATTATAACTAGGGATATGTAGGGAATGTCCATTAGACGGATAGACATTATAACTAGGGATATATAGGGAATGTCCATTAGACGGATAGACATTATAACTAGGGATATATAGGGAAGGTCCATTAGATGGATAGACATTATAACTAGGGATATGTAGGGAATGTCCATTACACGGATAGACATTATAACTAGGGATATATGTAGGGAAGGTCCATTAGACGGATAGACATTATAACTAGGGATATGTAGGGAATGTCCATTAGACGGATAGACATTATAAACTAGGGATATGTAGGGAAGGTCCATTACACGGATAGACATTATAACTAGGGATATATAGGGAAGGTCCATTACACGGATAGACATTATAACTAGGGATATATAGGGAATGTCCATTAGATGGATAGACATTATAACTAGGGATATATAGGGAATGTCCATTAGACGGATAGACATTACAACTAGGGATATGTAGGGAATGTCCATTAGACGGATAGACATTATAACTAGGGATATGTAGGGAATGTCCATTAGACGGATAGACATTATAACTAGGGATATGTAGGGAATGTCCATTAGACGGATAGACATTATAACTAGGGATATGTAGGGAAGGTCCATTAGACGGATATACATTAAAACTAGGGATATATAGGGAATGTCCATTAGACGGATAGACATTATAACTAGGGATATGTAGGGAATGTCCATTAGACGGATAGACATTATAACTAGGGATATGTAGGGAATGTCCATTAGACGGATAGACATTATAACTAGGGATATGTAGGGAATGTCCATTAGACGGATAGACATTATAACTAGGGATATGTAGGGAATGTCCATTACACGGATAGACATTATAACTAGGGATATGTAGGGAAATGTCCATTAGGATTGTAGGATATAGACGGATTACATTAAACTAGGGATATGTAGGGAATGTCCATTACACGGATATAGACATTATAACTAGGGATATGTAGGGAATGTCCATTAGACGGATAGACATTATAACTAGGGATATGTAGGGAATGTCCATTAGACGGATAGACATTATAACTAGGGATATGTAGGGAATGTCCATTAGACGGATAGACATTATAACTAGGGATATATAGGGAATGTCCATTAGATGGATAGACATTATAACTAGGGATATATAGGGAATGTCCATTAGACGGATAGACATTATAACTAGGGATATGTAGGGAATGTCCATTAGACGGATAGACATTATAACTAGGGATATGTAGGGAATGTCCATTAGACGGATAGACATTATAACTAGGGATATATAGGGAATGTCCATTAGACGGATAGACATTATAACTAGGGATATGTAGGGAATGTCCATTAGACGGATAGACATTATAACTAGGGATATGTAGGGAATGTCCATTAGACGGATAGACATTATAACTAGGGATATATAGGGAATGTCCATTAGACGGATAGACATTATAACTAGGGATATATAGGGAAGGTCCATTAGACGGATAGACATTATAACTAGGGATATGTAGGGAATGTCCATTAGACGGATAGACATTATAACTAGGGATATGTAGGGAATGTCCATTAGACGGATAGACATTATAACTAGGGATATGTAGGGAAGGTCCATTAGACGGATAGACATTATAACTAGGGATATATAGGGAATGTCCATTACACGGATAGACATTATAACTAGGGATATATAGGGAATGTCCATTAGACGGATAGACATTATAACTAGGGATATATAGGGAAGGTCCATTAGACGGA
Organism: Argopecten irradians; assembly: GCF_041381155.1. Classification (NCBI taxonomy): domain Eukaryota; kingdom Metazoa; phylum Mollusca; class Bivalvia; order Pectinida; family Pectinidae; genus Argopecten; species Argopecten irradians. Next base: position 11,999 of record NW_027187514.1, on the reverse strand, counting down.
TAGACATTATAACTAGACATTATATAATATAGGAATGTCCATTAGACGGATATAGACATTTATATACTAGGATATATAGGGAATGTCCATTAGACGGATAGACATTATAACTAGGGATATATAGGGAATGTCCATTAGATGGATAGACATTATAACTAGGGATATGTAGGGAATGTCCATTAGATGGATAGACATTATAACTAGGGATATGTAGGGAATGTCCATTAGACGGATAGACATTATAACTAGGGATATGTAGGGAATGTCCATTAGACGGATAGACATTATAACTAGGGATATGTAGGGAATGTCCATTAGACGGATAGACATTATAACTAGGGATATATAGGGAATGTCCATTAGACGGATAGACATTATAACTAGGGATATGTAGGGAATGTCCATTAGACGGATAGACATTATAACTAGGGATATATAGGGAAGGTCCATTAGACGGATAGACATTATAACTAGGGATATGTAGGGAATGTCCATTAGATGGATAGACATTATAACTAGGGATATGTAGGGAATGTCCATTAGACGGATAGACATTATAACTAGGGATATATAGGAAAGGTCCATTAGATGGATAGACATTATAACTAGGGATATGTAGGGAATGTCCATTAGACGGATAGACATTATAACTAGGGAATATGTAGGGAATGTCCATTTTAGACGGATAGACATTATAACTAGGGATATGTAGGGAATGTCCATTACACGGATAGGACATTATAACTAGGGATATGTAGGGAATGTCCATTAGATGGATAGACATTATAACTAGGGATATGTAGGGAATGTCCATTAGACGGATAGACATTATAACTAGGGATATATAGGGAATGTCCATTAGATGGATAGACATTATAACTAGGGATATATAGGGAATGTCCATTAGACGGATAGACATTATAACTAGGGATATGTAGGGAATGTCCATTAGACGGATAGACATTATAACTAGGGATATATAGGGAATGTCCATTAGACGGATAGACATTATAACTAGGGATATGTAGGGAATGTCCATTAGACGGATAGACATTATAACTAGGGATATGTAGGGAATGTCCATTACACGGATAGACATTATAACTAGGGATATATAGGGAATGTCCATTAGACGGATAGACATTATAACTAGGGATATGTAGGGAATGTCCATTAGACGGATAGACATTATAACTAGGGATATGTAGGGAATGTCCATTAGACGGATAGACATTATAACTAGGGAATATGTAGGGAATGTCCATTAGACGGATAGACATTATAACTAGGAATATGTAGGGAATGTCCATTACAGACGGATAGACATTATAACTAGGGATATATAGGGAATGTCCATTAGATGGATAGACATTATAACTAGGGATATGTAGGGAAGTTCATTACATTGGATACCTATTAAACGGATAGACATTATAACTAGGATGGATATACATTATAACTAGGGAATGTCCATTAGACGGATAGACATTATAACTAGGGATATGTAGGGAATGTCCATTAGACGGATAGACATTATAACTAGGGATATGTAGGGAAGGTCCATTAGACGGATAGACATTATAACTAGGGATATGTAGGGAAGGTCCATTAGACGGATAGACATTATAACTAGGGATATATATAGGGAATGTCCATAAGGCGGATAGACATTATAACTAGGGATATGTAGGGAATGTCCATTAGACGGATAGACATTATAACTAGGGATATATAGGGAATGTCCATTAGACGGATAGACATTATAACTAGGGATATGTAGGGAATGTCCATTAGACGGATAGACATTATAACTAGGGATATGTAGGGAAGGTCCATTAGACGGATAGACATTATAACTAGGGATATATAGGGAATGTCCATTAGACGGATAGACATTATAACTAGGGATATATAGGGAAGGTCCATTAGACGGATAGACATTATAACTAGGGATATATAGGGAATGTCCATTAGACGGATAGACATTATAACTAGGGATATGTAGGGAAGGTCCATTACACGGATAGACATTATAACTAGGGATATATAGGGAATGTCCATTAGACGGATAGACATTATAACTAGGGATATGTAGGGAATGTCCATTACACGGATAGACATTATAACTAGGGATATGTAGGGAAGGTCCATTACACGGATAGATATTCAAACTAGGGATATGTAAGGAATGTCCATTAGACGGATAGACATTATAGCTAGGAATATGTAGGAAATGTCCATTACATGGATAGACATTATAACTAGGGATATATAGGGAATGTTCATTACATGGATAAACATTATAACTAGGGATATGTGGGAAAAACCATTAGATGGATATACATTAAAACTAGGGATATATAGGGAAGGTCCATTAGATGGATAGACATTATAACTAGGGATATGTAAAGAATGTCCATTAGACGGATAGACATTAAAACTAGGGATATGTAGGGAATGTCCATTACACTGATAGACATTATAGCTAGGAATATGTAAGGAATGTGCATTAGATGGATAGACATTATAACTAGGGATATGTAGGGAATGTCCATTAGACGGATAGACATTATAACTAGGGATATGTAGGGAATGTCCATTAGACGGATAGACATTATAACTAGGGATATATAGGGAAGGTCCATTAGACGGATAGACATTATAACTAGGGATATGTAGGGAATGTCCATTAGACGGATAGACATTATAACTAGGGATATGTAGGGAATGTCCATTACACGGATAGACATTATAACTAGGGATATATAGGGAATGTCCATTACACGGATAGACATTATAACTAGGGATATATAGGGAAGGTCCATTAGACGGATAGACATTATAACTAGGGATATGTAGGGAATGGTCCATTAGACGGATAGACATTATAACTAGGGATTATGTAGGGAATGTCCATTACACGGATAGACATTATAACTAGGGATATATAGGGAATGTCCATTAGACGGATAGACATTATAACTAGGGATATGTAGGGAAATGTCCATTACACGGATAGACATTATAACTAGGGATATGTAGGGAATGTCCATTACACGGATAGACATTATAACTAGGGATATGTAGGGAATGTCCATTACACGGATAGACATTATAACTAGGGAGATATATAGGGAATGTCCATTAGATGGATAGACATTATAACTAGGGATATGTAGGGAAGGTCCATTACACGGATAGACATTATAACTAGGGATATATAGGGAATGTCCATTAGATGGATAGACATTATAACTAGGGATATGTAGGGAATGTCCATTACACGGATAGACATTATAACTAGGGATATATAGGGAATGTCCATTAGACGGATAGACATTATAACTAGGGATATGTAGGGAATGTCCATTAGACGGATAGACATTATAACTAGGGATATATAGGGAAGGTCCATTAGACGGATAGACATTATAACTAGGGATATGTAGGGAAGGTCCATTACACGGATAGACATTATAACTAGGAATATATAGGGAAGGTCCATTAGATGGATAGACATTATAACTAGGGATATATAGGGAATGTCCATTACACGGATAGACATTATAACTAGGGATATGTAGGGAAGGTCCATTACACGGATAGACATTATAACTAGGGATATGTAGGGAATGTCCATTAGACGGATAGACATTATAACTAGGGATATGTAGGGAATGTCCATTAGACGGATAGACATTATAACTAGGGATATATAGGGAATGTCCATTAGATGGATAGACATTATAACTAGGGATATGTAGGGAATGTCCATTAGACGGATATAGACATTATAACTAGGGATATGTAGGGAATGTCCATTAGACGGATATAGACATTATAACTAGGGATATGTAGGGAATGTCCATTAGACGGATAGACATTATAACTAGGGATATGTAGGGAATGTCCATTAGACGGATAGACATTATAACTAGGGATATGTAGGGAATGTCCATTAGACGGATAGACATTATAACTAGGGATATGTAGGGAATGTCCATTAGACGGATAGACATTATAACTAGGGATATATGTAGGGAATGTCCATTAGACGGATAGACATTATAACTAGGGATATGTAGGGAAATGTCCATTAGACGGATAGACATTATAACTAGGGATATGTAGGGAATGTCCATTAGACGGATAGACATTATAACTAGGGATATGTAGGGAATGTCCATTAGACGGATAGACATTATAACTAGGGATATGTAGGGAATGTCCATTAGATGGATAGACATTATAACTAGGGATATGTAGGGAATGTCCATTAGACGGATAGACATTATAACTAGGGATATGTAGGGAATGTCCATTAGACGGATAGACATTATAACTAGGGATATGTAGGGAAGGTCCATTAGACGGATAGACATTATAACTAGGGATATATAGGGAATGTCCATTAGACGGATAGACATTATAACTAGGGATATGTAGGGAAGGTCCATTAGACGGATAGACATTATAACTAGGGATATGTAGGGAATGTCCATTAGACGGATAGACATTATAACTAGGGATATGTAGGGAATGTCCATTAGACGGATAGACATTATAACTAGGATATATAGGGAATGTCCATTAGACGGATAGACATTATAACTAGGGATATGTAGGGAATGTCCATTAGACGGATAGACATTATAACTAGGGATATGTAGGGAATGTCCATTAGACGGATAGACATTATAACTAGGGATATGTAGGGAATGTCCATTAGATGGATAGACATTATAACTAGGGATATGTAGGGAATGTCCATTAGACGGATAGACATTATAACTAGGGATATGTAGGGAATGTCCATTAGATGGATAGACATTATAACTAGGGATATATAGGGAATGTCCATTAGACGGATAGACATTATAACTAGGGATATGTAGGGAATGTCCATTACACGGATAGACATTATAACTAGGGATATATAGGGAATGTCCATTAGACGGATAGACATTATAACTAGGGATATGTAGGGAATGTCCATTAGATGGATAGACATTATAACTAGGGATATATAGGGAATGTCCATTACACGGATAGACATTATAACTAGGGATATGTAGGGAAGGTCCATTAGACGGATAGACATTATAACTAGGGATATGTAGGGAAGGTTCCATTACACGGATAGACATTATAACTAGGGATATGTAGGGAATGTCCATTAGACGGATAGACATTATAGCTAGGAATATGTAGGAAATGTCCATTACATGGATAGACATTATAACTAGGGATATATAGGGAAGGTCCATTAGACGGATAGACATTATAACTAGGGATATGTAGGGAATGTCCATTAGACGGATAGACATTATAAACTAGGGATATGTAGGGAATGTCCATTAGACGGATAGACATTATAACTAGGGATATGTAGGGAATGTCCATTAACGGATAGACATTATAACTAGGGATATGTAGGGAATGTCCATTAGACGGATAGACATTATAACTAGGGATATGTAGGGAATGTCCATTAGACGGATAGACATTATAACTAGGGATATGTAGGGAATGTCCATTACACGGATAGACATTATAACTAGGGATATGTAGGGAATGTCCATTAGATGGATAGACATTATAACTAGGGATATGTAGGGAATGTCCATTAGACGGATAGACATTATAACTAGGGATATGTAGGGAATGTCCATTAGATGGATAGACATTATAACTAGGGATATGTAGGGAATGTCCATTAGACGGATAGACATTATAACTAGGGATATATAGGGAAGGTCCATTAGATGGATAGACATTATAACTAGGGATATGTAGGGAATGTCCATTAGACGGATAGACATTATAACTAGGGATATGTAGGGAATGTCCATTAGACGGATAGACATTATAACTAGGGATATGTAGGGAATGTCCATTAGACGGATAGACATTATAACTAGGGATATGTAGGGAATGTCCATTAGACGGATAGACATTATAACTAGGGATATGTAGGGAATGTCCATTAGACGGATAGACATTATAACTAGGGATATGTAGGGAATGTCCATTAGACGGATATACATTATAACTAGGAATATGTAGGGAATGTCCATTAGACGGATAGACATTATAACTAGGGATATATAGGGAATGTCCATTAGACGGATAGACATTATAACTAGGGATATGTAGGGAATGTCCATTAGACGGATAGACATTATAACTAGGGATATGTAGGGAATGTCCATTAGACGGATAGACATTATAACTAGGGATATGTAGGGAATGTCCATTAGACGGATAGACATTATAACTAGGGATATGTAGGGAATGTCCATTAGACGGATAGACATTATAACTAGGGATATGTAGGGAATGTCCATTAGACGGATAGACATTATAACTAGGGATATATAGGGAATGTCCATTAGACGGATAGACATTATAACTAGGGATATGCAGGGAATGTCCATTAGACGGATAGACATTATAACTAGGGATATATAGGGAATGTCCATTAGACGGATATAGACATTATAACTAGGGATATGTAGGGAATGTCCATTAGACGGATAGACATTATAACTAGGGATATGTAGGGAATGTCCATTACACGGATAGACATTATAACTAGGGATATGTAGGGAATGTCCATTAGACGGATAGACATTATAACTAGGGATATGTAGGGAATGTCCATTAGACGGATAGACATTATAACTAGGGATATATAGGGAATGTCCATTAGACGGATAGACATTATAACTAGGGATATGTAGGGAATGTCCATTAGACGGATATACATTAAAACTAGGGATATGTAGGGAATGTCCATTAGACGGATAGACATTATAACTAGGAATATGTAGGGAATGTCCATTAGACGGATAGACATTATAACTAGGGATATGTAGGGAATGTCCATTAGACGGATAGACATTATAACTAGGGATATGTAGGGAATGTCCATTAGACGGATAGACATTATAACTAGGGATATGTAGGGAATGTCCATTAGACGGATAGACATTATAACTAGGAATATGTAGGGAATGTCCATTAGACGGATAGACATTATAACTAGGGATATATAGGGAATGTCCATTAGACGGATAGACATTATAACTAGGGATATGTAGGGAAGGTCCATTACACGGATAGACATTATAACTAGGGATATATAGGGAATGTCCATTAGATGGATAGACATTATAACTAGGGATATGTAGGGAATGTCCATTAGACGGATAGACATTATAACTAGGGATATGTAGGGAAGGTCCATTAGACGGATAGACATTATAACTAGGGATATGTAGGGAATGTCCATTAGACGGATAGACATTATAACTAGGGATATGTAGGGAATGTCCATTACACGGATAGACATTATAACTAGGGATATATAGGGAATGTCCATTAGATGGATAGACATTATAACTAGGGATATGTAGGGAATGTCCATTAGACGGATAGACATTATAACTAGGGATATATAGGGAATGTCCATTAGACGGATAGACATTATAACTAGGGATATATAGGGAATGTCCATTAGATGGATAGACATTATATAACTAGGGATATGTAGGGAAGGTCCATTAGACGGATAGACATTATAACTAGGGATATGTAGGGAAGGTCCATTACACGGATAGACATTATAACTAGGGATATATAGGGAATGTCCATTAGATGGATAGACATTATAACTAGGGATATGTAGGGAATGTCCATTAGACGGATAGACATTAAAACTAGGGATATGTAGGGAATGTCCATTAGACGGATAGACATTATAACTAGGAATATGTAGGGAATGTCCATTAGACGGATAGACATTATAACTAGGGATATGTAGGGAATGTCCATTAGATTTATAGACATTATAACTAGGGATATGTAGGGAATGTCCATTAGACGGATAGACATTATAACTAGGGATATATAGGGAATGTCCATTAGACGGATAGACATTATAACTAGGGATATGTAGGGAATGTCCATTAGACGGATAGACATTATAACTAGGGATATGTAGGGAATGTCCATTAGACGGATAGACATTATAACTAGGGATATGTAGGGAAGGTCCATTACACGGATAGACATTATAACTAGGGATATATAGGGAATGTTCATTAGATGGATAGTCATTATAACTAGGGATATGTAGGGAATGTCCATTACACGGATAGACATTATAACTAGAGATATGTAGGGAATGTCCATTAGACGGATAGACATTATAACTAGGGATATTAGGGAATGTCCATTAGACGGATAGACATATATAACTAGGGATATGTAGGGAATGTCCATTAGACGGATAGACATTATAACTAGGGATATGTAGGGAATGTCCATTACACGGATAGACATTATAACTAGGGATATGTAGGGAATGTCCATTAGACGGATAGACATTATAACTAGGGATATGTAGGGAATGTCCATTAGACGGATAGACATTATAACTAGGAATATGTAGGGAATGTCCATTAGATGGATAGACATTATAACTAGGGATATGTAGGGAATGTCCATTAGACGGATAGACATTATAACTAGGGATATGTAGGGAAGGTCCATTAGACGGATAGACATTATAACTAGGGATATGTAGGGAAGGTCCATTAGACGGATAGACATTATAACTAGGGATATATAGGGAAGGTCCATTAGATGGATAGACATTATAACTAGGGATATGTAGGGAATGTCCATTAGACGGATAGACATTATAACTAGGGATATGTAGGGAATGTCCATTACACGGATAGACATTATAACTAGGGATATGTAGGGAATGTCCATTAGACGGATAGACATTATAACTAGGGATATGTAGGGAATGTCCATTAGACGGATAGACATTATAACTAGGGATATGTAGGGAATGTCCATTAGACGGATAGACATTATAACTAGGGATATGTAGGGAATGTCCATTAGACGGATAGACATTATAACTAGGGATATGTAGGGAATGTCCATTAGACGGATAGACATTATAACTAGGGATATGTAGGGAATGTCCATTAGATGGATAGACATTATAACTAGGGATATGTAGGGAATGTCCATTAGATGGATATACATTATAACTAGGGATATGTAGGGAAGGTCCATTAGACGGATAGACATTATAACTAGGGATATGTAGGGAATGTCCATTAGACGGATAGACATTATAACTAGGGATATGTAGGGAATGTCCATTACACGGATAGACATTATAACTAGGGATATATAGGGAATGTCCATTAGACGGATAGACATTATAACTAGGGATATGTAGGGAATGTCCATTAGACGGATAGACATTAAAACTAGGGATATGTAGGGAATGTCCATTACACGGATAGACATTATAACTAGGGATATGTAGGGAATGTCCATTAGACGGATAGACATTATAACTAGGGATATATAGGGAATGTCCATTAGATGGATAGACATTATAACTAGGGATATATAGGGAATGTCCATTAGACGGATAGACATTATAACTAGGGATATGTAGGGAAGGTCCATTACACGGATAGACATTATAACTAGGGATATATAGGGAAGGTCCATTAGACGGATAGACATTATAACTAGGGATATATAGGGAAGGTCCATTAGATGGATAGACATTATAACTAGGGATATATAGGGAAGGTCCATTACACGGATAGACATTATAACTAGGAATATATAGGGAAGGTCCATTAGACGGATAGACATTATAACTAGGGATATGTAGGGAATGTCCATTAGACGGATAGACATTATAACTAGAGATATATAGGGAATGTCCATTAGACGGATAGACATTATAACTAGGGATATATAGGGAATGTCCATTAGACGGATAGACATTATAACTAGAGATAAATAGGGAATGTCCATTAGACGGATAGACATTATAACTAGGGATATGTAGGGAATGTCCATTAGACGGATAGACATTATAACTAGGAATATGTAGGGAATGTCCATTAGATGGATAGACATTATAACTAGGGATATGTAGGGAAGGTCCATTACACGGATAGACATTATAACTAGGGATATGTAGGGAATGTCCATTAGACGGATAGACATTATAACTAGGGATATATAGGGAATGTCCATTAGACGGATAGACATTATAACTAGGGATATGTAGGGAATGTCCATTAGACGGATAGACATTATATAACTAGGGATATGTAGGGAAGGTCCATTAGACGGATAGACATTATAACTAGGGATATGTAGGGAATGTCCATTAGACGGATAGACATTATAACTAGGGATATATAGGGAATGTCCATTACACGGATAGACATTATAACTAGGGATATATGTAGGGAAGGTCCATTAGACGGATAGACATTATAACTAGGGATATATAGGGAATGTCCATTAGACGGATAGACATTATAACTAGGGATATGTAGGGAATGTCCATTACACGGATAGACATTATAACTAGGGATATATAGGGAATGTCCATTAGACGGATAGACATTATAACTAGGGATATGTAGGGAATGTCCATTAGATGGATAGACATTATAACTAGGGATATGTAGGGAAGGTCCATTAGATGGATAGACATTATAACTAGGAATATATAGGGAATGTCCATTAGACGGATAGACATTATAACTAGGGATATGTAGGGAATGTCCATTACACGGATAGACATTATAACTAGGGATATGTAGGGAATGTCCATTAGACGGATAGACATTATAACTAGGGATATGTAGGGAATGTCCATTAGACGGATAGACATTATAAATAGGGATATGTAGGGAATGTCCATTACATGGATAGACATTATAACTAGAGATATATAGGGAATGTACATTACATGGATAGACATTATAACTAGGGATATATAGGGAATGTCCATTACACGGATAGACATTATAACTAGGGATATGTAGGGAATGTCCATTAGACGGATAGACATTATAACTAGGGATATGTAGGGAATGTCCATTACACGGATAGACATTATAACTAGGGATATGTAGGGAATGTCCATTACACGGATAGACATTATAACTAGGGATATGTAGGGAATGTCCATTAGACGGATAGACATTATAACTAGGGATATATAGGGAATGTCCATTAGATGGATAGACATTATAACTAGGGATATGTAGGGAATGTCCATTAGACGGATAGACATTATAACTAGGGATATGTAGGGAAGGTCCATTAGACGGATAGACATTATAACTAGGGATATATAGGGAATGTCCATTAGACGGATAGACATTATAACTAGGATATATAGGGAATGTCCATTAGACGGATAGACATTATAACTAGGGATATGTAGGGAATAGTCCATTAGACGGATAGACATTATAACTAGGGATATAGGGAAGGTCCATTAGACGGATAGACATTATAACTAGGGATATATAGGGAATGTCCATTAGATGGATAGACATTATAACTAGGGATATGTAGGGAATGTCCATTAGACGGATAGACATTATAACTAGGGATATGTAGGGAAGGTCCATTAGACGGATAGACATTATAACTAGGGATATGTAGGGAATGTCCATTAGACGGATAGACATTATAACTAGGGATATGTAGGGAATGTCCATTAGATGGATAGACATTATAACTAGGGATATATAGGGAATGTCCATTACACGGATAGACATTATAACTAGGGATATGTAGGGAATGGTCCATTACACGGATAGACATTATAACTAGGGATATGTAGGGAATGTCCATTAGACGGATAGACATTATAACTAGGAATATGTAGGGAATGTCCATTAGATGGATAGACATTATAACTAGGGATATGTAGGAAGGTCCATTACACGGATAGACATTATAACTAGGGATATATAGGGAAGGTCCATTAGACGGATAGACATTATAACTAGGGATATGTAGGGAATGTCCATTACATGGATAGACATTATAACTAGGGATATATAGGGAATGTCCATTACACGGATAGACATTATAACTAGGATATGTAGGGAAGGTCCATTACCACGGATAGACATTATAAC